>NW_006922576.1:386923-395107 GCF_000298275.1 Orycteropus afer afer
CAGGTGAGGCAGGAGAGTTAGCACTCACTTTGAGGTCTTCCCTTCCCTCTCTCTGATTTGCCCCTTAGCTAGGTCCTCACAACTGAATCCCTTTTCAGTAGCACCCACCACCTGGGCCACTCAGGTAAGTCTCCTTACTGTCTCTCTTCAGCCAGACTCCTCTGTGGCTCCCCCTCCCTGACTCTGTTCCTCTTTCTTCACCTGTTGTTTTTGGGTACCATCCAGTCGGTTCTGACTCCACGACCCTGTTTTCAACAGAATGAATGGAGCGCTGCCCAGGCCTGTGCCACCATCACAATCATTGTTATATTTGAGCCCATTGTTGCAGCCACTGTGTCAATCCATCACATTGAAGCTTCCTCTTTCTCACTGACCCTCTGCTTTACTGAGCACGATGTCCATCACAGGGACTGGTCCCTCTTCACAACATGTCCAAAGCCCTTGAGATGAAGTATTACAATCCTCGTTTCTAAGCAGCATTCTGGCTGTACTTCTTCCAAGGTAGATTTGTTCATTCTTGTGGAAGTCCATGGTATATTCAATATTCTTTGGCAATACCATAATTCAAATGCATCAATTCTTCTTCAGTTTTCCTGTGTCCACCTCAAACTCACTGCCGTGGAGTCAATTCAACTCATAGCGACCCCTCCTTGGGGTTCCAAGGCGGTATCTCTACGGAAGTAGATTGCCCAGTCTTCCTTCTGAGGAGTGGCTGGTGGGTTTGACCAGCCAACTTTCTGGTTAGCAGTCAAATGCCTTAGGCACTACGCCACCAGAGCTCCTACAGGCATATAAGGTGACTGAAAATACCATGGGTTGGGACAGGCATATGAGCTCTGGTGGCTTAGTGGTTAAAGTATTCAGCTGTTAACTAGAGGTTGGAGGTTCACACCCACCAGCTACTCTGCAGGAGAAAGATGAGGCAGTCTGCCTTCCAGAAAGATTTACAGCCTTGGAAACCCCTCAAGGCAGTTCTCCTCTGTCTTTTACGTCACTATGCATCAGAATAAACACGATGGCAGTGGGTTGGATTGGGTTTGGTGGGTCAGGCGCACCTCAATGCTCATGGTGATACCTTCACTTTTTAACACTTTAAAGAGGTCTTTCACAGCAGATTTGCCCAATGTAACACAAGGCTTGATTTTCTTAACTGCTGCTTCCATGGGTGTTGATTGTGGATTTAAGTAAAATTAAATCCTTGGTAATTTCAATCTTTTCTCTATTTACCATAATATACTTATTGGTCCAGTTGTGAGGATTTTTGTTTTCTTTATGTTGAGATGTAATCCATGCTGAAGGCCAGTCTTTGATCTTCTTCAGTAAGTGCTTCAGGTCTCCTTCACCTGACCACCAGCATTTCATTCCCCTTTGTCCTTCACACGAAGGAGCTCTGGCGGCACAGTAAGTAAGGCATTTGGCTGCTTACCTGAAGGTCAGAGGTTCAAACCCACCAGCTGCCCACAGGAGGAAGATGGGCCAATCTACCTCCATGAAGATTTACAGCCTTGGAAATCCAGTGGGGGTTGCTATGAGTCAGAATCATCTCAATGGCAGGGAGTCTTTTGTCTGTTTGTTTGTCACTGTCTATTTTTCTGGCTCTGGTGTTTGGTGTCTCTCAGCCTCTTAACTCTTCAGTTGTTACTGCAATAGGTCCCAGGTTTCATGTGCTACAGGGGGTTGGGAGTCATGACTCCCCTGGCCTGGAGTCCCTAAGAATTAATTCATCCATTCTCTCATCAAGTATTAACAAGCCAGGGATGACTAATGTCTATTGTTGTGGCCTCTTAGAAGGGAGTAGGTCTGAGGGCAATGGACTAGGGGGAGGGGTGCCTGGTGACCAGAACCTCATAATGCAGCAGCCTCTCCCAAGTGGGAGGGTCTTGAGAGTAAGGGGCCATCACTTGTTCCAGCTGTAGCCACCAAGACCAGGACTGACCCCGAGGTCCTGTCTGTTGGATGACAAACTGAAGGGGTAAGGACATGGCAGGAAGAGGGAAGTCAGAGCTGGGGCTATGGATTGGGGGAAGGAACGGAGAGGGTGTGTAGGTAGGTGGGTGGGTGGACGGACAATGTCTGGAGGGATAGTGATCAGGAGAGGGAGGTTGGCCTCGCCTAACTTTGCCTCTTAGTTCTGGCTGTGAAAAACGTTTGGTTCTCCTTCTCTTCTCTCTCTCCAGCTGGGGAACTCTGTGTTCACCTTTTGATTTATTGGGTCTTAGTTTCTGGGGCTTTGCCACTGTCTGTTTTTCTGGCTCTTGTGTCTGTCTTGCTGTCTCCATCTCCATTTCAGTCTGTTTTGATCTTTGCATTGAGATCTGGGTGGCTTCTGAGGTCCCAAGGGGTGGGGATGGCTTTAGGTTTGTTCAGTGGTTCTCAGCTTTGGCTGCACATTTAAAAACACCCGGAGAGCTAACAACCACCACAACAAAAGTAGCAAACGTTTATCAGGTACATATTCTGTGCCAGGCTATTGCACTTATATTAAACTCATTTAATCTTATGGGGGGCACTGGTGGCATAGTGCCTAAGGCATTTGACTGATAACCAGAAGGCTGGCAGTTCAAACCCACCAGCTGCTCCTTGGAAGGAAGAGCGGGCAATTTACTTCCATAGAGACATACCACCTCGGAAACCCAATGTACTGCTATTATGCCCAGTTTACGGATGAGAAGTTGGGACTCCCAAGAGATGGGCAATTTCCTCCAAATCCCAGTTAATAACAGGCAGACTTGGGATTAAATTTAGTGCTTCTCAAACTTGAACATGCATAGGAATCACCTGGTGATCCCTTTACAATGGACATTTCTGACTCAGTGAGTCTGGGATGAATCAGGAGACACTGTGTTTATAACATTCTCCCAGGCGATGCCAGTGTTGCTGGTCTGTGGATCCTACATGGAAGAGCATGTGTTTTAACCACTACATGTTACTATCTCTTGGTACAGGTTAGTGGTTCTCAATGTGGTCCTTGGACCGGCACACCAGCTTCACCTGGGAACTTGTTAGAAATACAAATTTTCTAATCTACTCCATCAGAAATTCTGGGGATAGTGTCCTGAAGTCTATATTTTAGTGAGACCTCCAGCAATTTCTGGTGCACGTTAAAGTTTGAGAACCAACATTGGTATTAGCAGCACTCCCCAAGTGATTTTAACGTGAGCAAGAGTTTTGAACCTCTGGATTGGCCAGAGGGAAAATCCCGGCTGATGTAAGAAAATCAAATACACCACCTGAATTTGGAATTTGCCGCCAGGGTTAGGGCAGGGTTGGGAAAGCCCAGATGGGTGGAGACCTGGAGATGAGACACGAGAGATTGAAGTTGAAAGAGAAACAGAAAGGAGGCTAGAGAAGGAAGCCTGTAGTTCTGGGAAAAGAACACTGAATTGATAAATTCTTGAAGTTCATGGAGCAGTGAGAGGAAGCTACCCTGAATCACTTTTATTTTCTAGGGATGGTGAAAGGTGCAAAGTAAGGGGACAGATTTTTTTTTTTATTTTTAATTTTATTTGTAGTTTGGGTGAAAGTTTACAGAACAAATTCATTTTCCATACAGCATTCCGTACACATTTAGTTTCATGACATTGACTGCAATTCTCCACAATGTGGCTCTCTTCCCACTTCCTCCCTGTAGTTACCTCTTCCCTGTGTCCTTTCCTCCTATGAATTCCTACCTGCCCCCCCCCAGCTGTCTTCCTATGCAAACACTGCCCTTAAATTCTCCCATGATTGGTCCCTGCAAGGAGTATATCTATCTGATGTAAATATTCACCCCATATGCCTGTCTATTGTTTGTTTGGCAGTCGTAGGAGTGAGTTCAGTTCCAAACCTGAAGGGTAACTAGGGGCCATTGTCTCGGCGGTCTCACTAGGTTCTGTCAGACCAGCAAACCTGGTCTTTGTGTGTGATTTTGAGTTTTGTTACACATTGTTCTCTTATTCTATCCAGGATCTCCTGCACTGATCCCCCTCCGAGTAGTTGACAGTGGCAGCCAGGCACCATCTAGTTCTGGTTTTATGGTCATGTAGGCTGAAGATCACATGGTCTACTGGTCCCTGGGTCGAATTGTTTCCATGTATCTTTAGTTTTCTTCATTCTTTGTTCTGGACGAGGAAAGACCCATTGTTGCATCCAGATGGCCACTTGCAAGCATTTAAGACCCCAGTCGCTACTCACCAAAGTAGGATGTGGAACAGTATTTTTGTATAGTATGTTATGTCAGCTGAGCTTGATGAGGGGACAGATGTTTTTGAAGAAATTGGGGCATGGTGGAAGCCTTTTGTGGACTCTTATGGGGGCATAAGTAGGGGTTTGAGGGAGTCACAGAAGGAAAATGATGGGTTTTGAAGACCTCATAATATATTATAAGCCCCATGATAAATATACCCATTGCCACTGAATTGATTCCAAGTCATAGCAACCCCCATCGAGTTTCCAAGGCGAATCTTTACAGAAGTAGATTGCTTCATCTTCCTCCCTGCTCTGGTGGGTTTGAACTGCCAACCTTCTGGTTAGCAGCCAAATGCCTTACCTGCTATGCCACCAGAGCTCCTGACCTGACATTATAGTACATATTTTTTTGGTAGCAACTTTATTGAGATATAATTACCTATTTAAAGTATATAATTCTTTTTTTTTTTTTTTTTTTAGTATATTCACAGGGCTGTGCAACCATCGACATAATCAGTTTTAGAACATTTCATCACCCCAGAAACAATCCCCATACCTTTTAGCAGTCACATTCCTTCCCATTTCTTCCCAACCCCTCTCCTCCAGCCCACTGCCGTTGAGTGGATTCCAACTCATAGTCACCTCCATTGGGTTTCCAAGGCTGTAAATCTTTACGGAAGTAGATTGCCTCATCTTCTTCCCACAGAGCAGCTGGTGAGATTGAACTGTTAACTTTTGGGTTAGCAGTCAATGCCTTACTCACTATGCCACCAGAGCTCCTCACCCCCTTCCAGTCCTAGGCAATCACTAATCTACTGTCTGTCTCTATGGATTTACCTATTTTGGACATTCATATAAATGAGATCATAAAAAATATATATATACACATATTACATTTAGCTTCTTTCACTTGGCATAATGTTTTCCAGGTTCATCCATGTTATAGTATGATACGTATTTCATTCCTTTTTATTGTCAAATAATATTCCATAGGACTTTTATTTTATTTTGTTTTGTTTTATCAATTGATGGGCATTTGGATTTTGTCCACTTTTTTCCAGCTACTATGAATAATGTTGTTGTTGTTGTTGTTATGTGCCGTCGAGTCGGCCCCGACTCATAGTGACCCCTCCTTGGGTTTCCAAGGCAGTATCACTACAGAAGTAGGATTGCCCAACCTTCCTTCCGAGGAGTGGCTGGTGGGTTTGAACCGCCAGCCTTCTGGTTAGCAGTCAAGTGCTTTAGCCACTATGCTACCAGAGCTACTATGAATAATAGTGCTATGTAATTCCAGTACAAGTTTTTGTGTGGACATATGTTTTCATTCCTCTTGGGTCTTACAGCTCACTTTTGAACCCTAGCTCCGGTGGGTGCATCTGATTGGTGGAGCCAGGCCACATGTCTACAAAAATACTTCCTAGGTGCAAGGGGGTCTGGGAGTATGAGTTTTTGGGCTTCTACCTGAAGAAGGATGGGTCTCATACTGTAAAATACCAATGTGGGAGGGCGTTTGCTTCTTGGCTCCAAATTCACTCTTTTTGTTTGCTCTTTGATAAAGCCAGGTCTAGTGCCTAAGGCACTTAACTGCTAACCAGAAGGCTGGCGGTTCAAACCCACCAGCCACTCCTTGGAAGGAAGGTTGGGCAATCTACTTAGGTATTGATACTGCCTCGGAAACCCAAGGAGGGGTCACTATGAGTCAGGTCTGACTTGATGGCACATAACAACAACAACAAGAACAACATAACCTTTGTCAGTCACTCAGCTGGTAAGTCAAGGAGCTCTCATGGTGCAATGGTTAAAGCATTGGGCTGCTAACCCAAAGGTGAGGAGTTTGAACCCACCAGTTGTTCCTCAGGAGAAAGATGAGGCCGTCTGCTTCTGTAAAGATTGACAGCCTTGGAAAGTGTGTGCTGCCTGTTCTACTCAGTCCTACAGAGTCGCTATGAGTTGGAATTGATTGACGGCTGTGGGTTTAGTGGTTAAGCCTGGTCAGTAGAGGGCGGTGGAGGGACACTGGTAGAGAAAGTGGTGTGACTGTGACTCCCTTGACAGTTGAGTGCGCTTTTCTGTCCAATGCTCGATCCCAGGCGATTTTCCCGGGACTGCTTTGCTGCACCGAGCAGCTTTTGCCAGTCTTTGGCCACATGTGCTTTCTCCAGCTCACCACTTGGGCAGCAGCAGCATATCTAGGAGTCTCAGACAGTGTGGACCTGTGTCCCTGTCAGGTCTCTGCTTTTATACCCTCTCCTCCATCTCATACACGTGCAACCGGGACCCATAGGGCTGGCTGTCTAGTGAGCTGATGGTCCAGTCTTCATCCTCCACAACTGACCTGGAGCGCTTGGGCCAAGCCACACACAGAAGTGTGCTAGACTCCTTTGGAGGATGTCATCTTCAGCCCCCAGTTCCACAGCACCCTGAGCGGCACCCCACCTCTCAGAGCACCCACCCATCAGCCTTGGCTAGTTGAAAACACGATTGTTTCTGCTTTCATGGTGACTATGGGTCAGCTGGGGTCCTGGTAACCCAGTAGCCTCTCCACCGCTTAGTGGTGGAGGTTGAAACCTCTCTTCCAAGTTTCTCCTTTCTTGGGTATTATCCCTCAGCCCTAGAGGACCCTTAGAGTTCTTTTTCCACATATGTAGTTACTCTCCCATATTTGCTGAATAATTCTTTATATTAAACTTTCCCTGTTTGCATTGCTCTGTGGTCTCTCTTTCCTGTTTGGACTCAGACTGATATAGCAATAAATGCATGTTGGGCACACACCTAACAGTAGAGGTAGCCTTCTGCATAGAGCACCCTGGGGCCTTTGCACTTGCAGTTCCTGCTGCCTGCAATGCCCTTTCCAGATGTTTGCATGACTTGCTCCTCACCTCATTCTCTGCTCAAATGCCTAGTTTAAAGCATCCATCATCCTCTGTTCCTTCACCCAGCTTTATCTAGGTAGCACTACGCACTACATGCCATTATGTGATGTGTTTATTTATTGTCTCTCCTGTCATTAGATGAGTGCTCTACAAGACAGAAATCAGCCAATTTAATCTATGTGGAATTCTTAGAACAAGGAACCATGCCTGGCACATAGTAGTTACTGAATAAGTGTTTTGAATTCTTAATTTAAAATTTCATTTCAACAGAAAGTCATTTTTCTACTTTGAGTTGATTTTTTCACTGCCATCAAGTTGATTACAACTCACAGTGACCCCCATTGGTTTTCCAAGGCTGTAAATCTTTACAGAAGTAGATTGCCTCATCTTCCTCTCTTGGAGCTGATGGTGGGTTTGAACCACCCACCTTCTGGTTAGCAGCCAAATGCCTTCCCCACTGCACCACCAGAGCTCACAATACTTATTCAATCTGTATGCTGAGCAAATAATCAGAGAAGCTGGACTATATGAAGAACAACGTGGCATTAGGATTGGAGGAAGACTCATTAACAACCTGTGATATGCAGATGACACAACCTTGCTTGCTGAAAGTGAAGATGACTTGAAGCATTTACTGATGAAAAAGACTACAGTGTGCAGTATGGATTACACCTTAGATAAAGAAAATGAAAATCCTCACAACTAGACCAATAAGCAGCATCATGATAAATGGAGGAAAGATTGAAGTTGTCAAAGCTTTCATTTTGTTTGGATCCACAATCAACATCAATGGAAGCAGCAGCCAAGACATCAGATGACGTAACACACTGGGCAAATCTGCTGCAAAAGACCTCTTTCAAGTGCTGAAGAGCAAAGATCTCTCCTTGAAGACTAAGGTGTGCCTGACACAAGTCATGGTATTTTCAATCACCTCATATGCATCTGAGAGCTGGACAACGAATAAGGAAGACCAAAGAAGAGTTGATGCCTTTGAGTTGTGGCGTTGGTGAAGAATATTGAAAGTTCCATGGACTGCCAGAAGAACTAACAAATCTGTCCCGGAAGAAGTGCAGCCAGAATGCTCCTTGGAAGTGAGAATGACCAAACTTCGTCTCATCTACTTTGGTCATATTGTCAGAAGGGA
>NW_006922576.1:395617-400384 GCF_000298275.1 Orycteropus afer afer
CAGTCTTCAGGTGGCTTGGCATCTCTTTACCCCATCTCTGCCAGACTTTGTCTCACCTACTTTTGGCCATGTTGTTAGAAGGGATCATTCCCTGGAGAAGGCTATCATGCTTGGTAAAGTGGAGGGTCAGCGAAAAAGGGGAAGGCCCTAAATGAGATGGATTGACACAGTGGCTGCAACAATGGATTCAGGTATAGCAAGGATTGTGAGGCTGGCGCAGGATCGCAGGATTGGGCAGTGCTTTGTTCTGTTGTATATAATGTCGCTATGAGTCAGAGACAACACAACAGCACAAAGCGACAACAACTGCCTCCTTGTTTTGTAAGGTATTGACTCAAGACATACCCTACACAAATCCTGTCTCATTAACATAACAAAGACAGCTGGTTTCCAAATGGGATTAGAACCACAGGCATAGAGGTTAGGATTTTTAACACATTTTTTTTTGAGGGGAGGACACAATTCAATCCATAACACTACCCAAAGTGATCTATAGATACAATGCAATGCTGAGCCAAATTCCAACAACATCCTTTACTGAAATAGAAAAAATAATCACCAACTTTATGTGGGAAGGAAAGAGCCCCGAATAGCCAAAGAAATATTGAAGAACGAAGTAGGAGGACTCACACTTCCCAACCTCAAAACATACTATAAAACTACAGTAATCAAAACGGTCTTGTACTGGTTTAATGATAAACACATGAATTGAGAACCCAGAAATAAATCCACCCATCTACAGACAACTGATTTTCAACAAAGTGTCAAGGTCCATACAATGGGGAAAGAATGGTCTCTTCAACAAACAGTGTTGGAAAAATTGGATAACCACATGCAGAAAAATGAAAGAGGACTCATACATCACATTAGACACAAAAACTAACTCAAAATGGATCAAGGACCTAAAACCATAAAATTCTTGGATGAAAACACAGGTGCAAAACTTCGGGACCTAGTTTTCTTTCTTTCTTTCTTTTTTTTTTTTTTTTAAATGATAGATTATCAAACACAGCCACAAATGCAAGAACAGCAGAAGACCAAATAAATAACTGAGATCATAAAAATTAAATACTTATGCCCATCAAAAGGCCAACCTACAGCTGGGAAAAAAATCTTCAGGAACAACATATCTGATAAAAGTCTAATCTCTAAAATATATGGAAAACTTTAACTCAACAACAAAAAGACAACCCAATTTAAAAATGGGCAAAAATATGAAAAGACACTTCAACAAGGAGGACATTCAAGCAGACACAAACACATGAAAAGATGTTCATGATCATTAGCCATTAAAGATGTAATTGAAAGTACAATGAGATAGCATCTTACCCCTGCCAAAATGGCAGCGTGAAATGGCCTGTGGTCCAGTGAATGACATGGTATGGCTCTCCTAGCCATGGTCTTTGGGGCTCCCACCAGATGACTGGGTGGAACTATGCAAATATAAGATGCTATGGCCCACCAAGGGGACTGGATAGGTTGTGAGTAATGTAAATAAGGCATATGGCACCCTTGTGGGGGTGGGACCATGCAAATAAGGTGTAGGGAACTCTAATGTGGGGACTGGTTAGTTTTGTCATTCTGCTGGGTTTAAAATGAACCCTCTCAGAGGCAGAAAGGGAGATCTCACTGCCATCAAGAAAGAAGAGCCAGAGGTAGAGTGGAGCGTGTCCTTGGATCCATGATCCCTGTGCTGGACCTCCTCGGCAGAGACAACTGGCTGAGGAGACTGCCTGAGAAGATGGCAGAGGAACACAGAGGCACGAGACAGAGCGGTGGGCATGCCTGACCATGGAGCAAGAAAGCTGAGTGCCTTTGGGCAGGAGGCTTGCTGGCAGAGTGGGGTGCACATAGGTGTCCCTGTTGGCAGAGCTAAAAGAGCTTTGTAACACTTGTCCAAGTAGGGCAGAGGCCAGGCTAAGAGGCCAAGGGCCGGAGAGGTGTACCTGAGGGCATAGCAGAGGGGAGACTGTCCTGATCAAAGAATTGTATCCTGAGCTCATTCCTGAATCTGAATTGTAGCCTATTACTTCCCTAATAAACCCCATAAGAGTGACTTCTGTATGGCCATTGCAATGAACTGTTGAAACCAGAAGAGAAGTAGTGAGTGCCATGGGTGGGACTGTTGGCATCAAAACTGGTAAAAAGGCTGGAGGGTGGTGGCACGCATGGCCTCATAGGAGTAAGCCTTGGGCTGTTGTTGGTGACTCTGTCTCCCTCTCGTGCGGTTGGAGGAGGTCAGAGGATGCACTTGCATGTCCTTTCTGCGTGGCTGTAGTAGTAGCAGCATCAAAAGCTCTCTAACTTCAGGGGGAAGAATGACCAGCATCAGCCCAAAGCTGAGTCCCATGAGGTGGAGGTCAGACATACCTTCTTACCAACCATTCCTTCCCCAGAACCCTCTACTGCTCTTCTGAGTTGGATAATTCATTGCAGTGGCTACACAGAACTCACAGACCATACTTACAGTTTAAGTGGTTTATTAAGGAAGTAACAGGATATAACTTGGGATCAGGATCAGGAAGCATATAGGCAAAGTCTCCTTTCTTCAGTGTGGGACAGTTCTCTTAGATCCTCTCAATCGTGCAGGGCCCTCAACCTCTCAGGTCCCATCCGGTTAGGCTCCTCTTGGCCCTGTCATCTGTCACCACCAACTCTGTTGCAGGACCCCTTCCAGGCCGTCTTTTTGTGATTGACTTCTTTCACTCAGCATGGAATGACTCAGGTCATCCCAGACCTGTCAGTCCCAGGTCTGCTGCTGGGCCCCCTTCCCAGCCTGTCTCTGTCTTCGGTGTTATAGCCCTTGACCTGTGTTTCTTTTAGGAGGTTCCTTGTCTCCTTTCTCTGTGCTTCTTCTCTCTTGCTTTTCTCCTTTCTTCTTCTTCCTGCTTTCTGTCTGAAAAACCTCTGTGGGGTTGGCTGCATATATACACAAACACCTCGTCAATTTCAAGTCACGGCCTTTCTACCAGGGCCACAAACACTTCATCCAGACTCATAGCGACCTCCATTGGGTTTCTGAGGCTGTAAATCTTTACGGAAGTAGATCGCCCCATCTTCCTTTCACAGAGCAGCAGGTGGGTTTGAACTGCTGACTTTTTGGTTAGCAGCCAAATGCCTTATCCACTACACCACCAGAGTGCCTTTTCATTTGTATAGTAGACATTAGTAACTTCATTCGCATAGTCTGTTGATCAGTTCCTTTGAGGCTTGTACCAATCATAGGGCAGCTGCAGCCCAAGACCAGACAAAAAAGTATC
Source organism: Orycteropus afer afer (assembly GCF_000298275.1). Lineage (NCBI taxonomy): Eukaryota > Metazoa > Chordata > Mammalia > Tubulidentata > Orycteropodidae > Orycteropus > Orycteropus afer. Next base: position 398,878 of record NW_006922576.1, read on the forward strand.
AAACCACAAGTTGTTTACAGTGTACCCAGGAAATGTCAGTTAACCTGACAAAAGTAACAAACCTCTAGGGTAGTAAACTAGGGCAAAGCTAACTCCTCAGGGCTTAGAGGAAAAATCTCTCAAGGTGTTTTCCCGAAAAATCAAGGTAAAATCCACATAAAGGAACTCGTTTCACGATAGGCAGTGATTAAAAAAAAAATAAAAAAACCCAGAAAACAACAGATGCTGGTGAGGATGTGGGGAGATCAGAAGTCTTATCCACTGCTGGTTGAGATTATAAAATTGTACAACCCCTGTGGAAAATGGTATGGCATTTCCTCAAAAAACTACCTTATGATCCAGCAATTCTAGGTATATACTCTAAAGACATACTAGTAAACACATGAAGCTTGTGTAATTTCTTCTAGAAGGATCAGCACAAGGCTGGTCCCTATGAGGTAGAGGTTAAAGATGTTGCAAATGTCCAAGTTTTCCAGACTGCTGGGCCACTCCATCATCTCTGACATCCACCCCTCCCCCTCACCTCAGGACTCTCCCTCCCATCTTAGGGTTCCTTATTTCGCTGTAACGTCTCACAGAACTCACATCCTGCCAAGGAAATGAAATGGTTCACGTGATGATGGAGGCTGGGAGGCTGACAAGTCCCTAATCCGTGGGTCAGGCATAGGCTGGAGGATTCTCCTCACTCACGTGGGTGCAGGGGCTGGTGGACCCCAATTGGCAGGTCAGGTGACTGGCTGCTGTCTCAAGTCCAGGAGTGAGATGATGGTGAATCAAATGCAGGATAAGGAGCAAGGGAGAGTGACTTTGCCAGCACATTCACATATATAATCTCAAGGAAACTGAAGGCAGTGACTTGAGTCACACCTTCCAGTAAGGCGGGACTCAAGATACATCCCACCCTGGACAGGCATAGAGACTAGGATTTATAATACATCACAAAATGGAGGACTATGGCTAAAAAACAAAACCCAAACCAAACTCACTGCTATCTAGTTGATTCCAACTCATAGTGACCCCTTTGGGTTTCTGAGGCGGTAAATCTTTATGGAAGTAGATCACCTAGAGTGGCTGGTGGGTCTGAGCCACCAACTTTCTGGTTAGCAGTCAAATGCCTTAGGCACTACACCACCAGAGTTCCTTTTAGAAGGATGGTTAGAAGGACCATATTAAGCAATTCACTGCACTGCACATGAATGGATATATGTACACCTATGTTCATTGAAGCATTATTCACAATAGCAAAAAGATGGAAGCAAATGTTGTGCACACATACAATGGAATATTATACAGCCATAAAGAATAAAGACAAGTTCTCAAAACATGTTATAACATGGATGAATCTGGAGGACATTAGGCTGAGTGAAATAAGTCAATCACAAAAAGACGTATTATATGATCTCACTTTTATACGAAGACAAGAAATGGTAAATAAACAGAGACCACAGTTCATTAGTGTTACCAGAGATGGGGTAGGGGGGAGAGAGGAACTCTCTAGATAGTAAAT
>NW_006922576.1:426721-427279 GCF_000298275.1 Orycteropus afer afer
TTGGCACACCCACTGTAGCCTCTCACTCAGTAGGCCAGGAAGCCCAATGTGCCCTCTAGCATTGGTGTCCTGGTTCTGTTGCTGCCATTTCTCTGCTGCTACTAATTGCTGTCTCGTGCCATCTCCAGTGTTACAACTCCCTCTCTGTTTCCAGGATCTATAGGCTTTCAGTTCAGGGACCTTGGGTCCAAAGGATGTGATCCACACTCAGCTCTTCCTTGTTAGCAATAGTGAAGTGACCCCTGCTCTGGGACTGACTGTCTTCTAAACCTAGCAGAAAAGCAAAACTGACCAATCCCCCATTAGGATTTTATCCACCTTATTTGCATAGACACAGACCCACCCCTGCAAAGATTCCATGCACCTTATTTGCATTATTAGTAGGCTGTCCAATCTCCTTTGATGGGCCACAAACACCTTATTTGCATAGTCTCGCACAATCATTGTGGGAGTTACAAGCCCACACATGGCTAAAAGGGCCATATTAAGTAATTCACTGCACCACAAAAAAAGAATATCCTGAAATAGGGATTTTTTTTCTCTCACATAACAGTAAGA
>NW_006922576.1:428509-429012 GCF_000298275.1 Orycteropus afer afer
TTTTTTTTTTTTTTTAAAGAAACTGACAAGCAAATAAGGAGCTCTGGTGGTAAACTCCCTAAGGTATTTGACTGCTAACCAGAAGGTTGGTGGTTCAAACCCACCAACAGCTCCACAGAAGGAAGATGAGGCAATTTACTTCCAGGAAGATTTACTGCCTTGGAAACCCAATGGGGGTTGCTAGGAGTTGGGGTTGACTTGATGACAGTGGGTTTTGTGGGTTTGGCAAGCAAATACCTAAATTCATATGGGTAACTAAAAAAATAAAATAAAAGTTGGGAAACACATACTATCTAATTTCTAACTTACTATAAAGCTAGAGAAATCAAGCCAGCAGTGTAGTATGGCTAAAAGACAAACATATACAGACCAATGGAAGAGATTAAGTCTAGAAACAGAACCAAACATATATGGTAAATTGATTTTCTTACAAAATGTGCTAAAGTAATTTAATAGAAAACAAAAGTTGCTGAAATTACTGGGCATCCATATGGAAACAAACA
>NW_006922576.1:431792-432831 GCF_000298275.1 Orycteropus afer afer
AAGTAGGTGAGACGAAGTCTAGCCATTCTCACTTCCAAGGAGCATTCCGGCTGCACTTCCTCCAGGACAGATTTGTCCCTTTTCTCATATATAATTGTGTTTATTTATTTTGTTGTTTTGGGGAAGGTACACAGCAAAAGAGTCCAATTCAACAGTTTCTACATGTACCATTTAGTGACAATGATTGCATTTTTAAGTGGTGTAACCGTTCTCACTCTCATTTTCTGAGTTCTTCCTCACCCATTCACATAAATTCACTGCCCCCTAAGGTCCCTAGCTAATATTTTGAGTAACTGTTGTCACTTTGATCCCATAGAGATAGTTCTTGACAGAGCACCATGCTCCAGGCACACAGTTTTTACTGGTTCGACCAAACTACTGTTTGATTTTAAGAAGACTTTGCTTGAAGATTTAAAGATAATCTCAAGGCAATAGATTCAGGGATTCATCCAACCTTCATGGCTCCAGGAAGTCTGGAGTCCATGAAAATTTGAAATTCTGTCCTGCACTTTTTGCCTTTTGATCAGGACTCTTCTGTGGAATCTTTGATCAAAATTTCCAGTAATAGTAGCCAGGCACCATCCAGTTCTTCTGGTTTCATGGCAAAGGAGTAAGTTGTTCACGGAGACAATTAGCCACCCATTCTATATTCTCCTGTTCCTGACTCTTTCTTTCTCTGTTGTGCCAGTCAAATAAAGACTGTTGTACCTTGGATGGCTGCTTGCAAGCTTTTAAGACCCTGGACACTATGCATTGAACTAGGAAGTAGAGCAGAGCCACTAAACAGGTTATTAGGCCAATTAATTGGGATGTGCCATGAAACCATGACCCTAAACATCAAAACCAGGGAACCAAATTCCATGAGGTTTTTGGTTGTTCATAATCAGCCTCAGCAGCTATTCTTTCTTTGTTGTTGTATATACATCTATCACACAACTTTTGCCAATTCAAGTTTTTACAGGTGTACAATATAGCATAGTGCATAAGGCACTTGACTGCTAATCAGAAGGCTAGCGGTTCAAACCCACCAGCCACTCCT
>NW_006922577.1:0-653 GCF_000298275.1 Orycteropus afer afer
TGGACTATATGAAGAAGAATGTGGCATCAGGATTGGAGGAAGACTCATTAACAACCTGCGTTATGCAGACAACATAACTTTGCTCACTGAAAGTGAGGATGACTTGAAACACTTAATGGCCATTCTTACTTCCAAGGAGAAGATTGAAGACTACTGTCTGCAGTATGGATTATACCTCAATATAAGGAAAACAAAAATCCTCACAACAGGACCAATAAGCAGAATCATGATAAATGGAGAAAAATTTGAAGTTGTCAGACTTCATATTACTTGATTCTACAATCAACACCAATGGAAGCAGCAGTCAAGATATCAGACTTGTATAGCATTGGGCAAATCTGCTGCAAAAGACCTCTTTAAAGTTCTGAAGAGCAAAGATATTCCCTTTAAGACTAAGGTGTGCCTCACATAAGCCATGGTATTTTCAATCACCTCATATGATCTGAGAGCTGGACAATGAAAAAGGAAGACTGAAGAAGAGTTGATGTTTTTGAATTGTGGAGTTGGTAAAGAATGCTGAAAACACCATGGACTGATAAAAGAACTAACGAATCTGTCCTGGAAGAGGTGCAGCTGGAATGCTCCTTGGAAGCAAGAATGGCCAGACTTCATCTCACCTATTTTGGTCATGTTGTAAGAAGGGAACATTCCCT
>NW_006922577.1:753-1468 GCF_000298275.1 Orycteropus afer afer
TTAATGAACTGTAGGAGACATACAGTAAAAGTCACCCATTTCAGTGTCGAGTTCGGTCAGTTTTGACAAGTGCATGCCTTCAGGTAACCACCATCAAAATCAAGTTATAGAGCTGTCACATCACCCCAGAAAATTCCCTCATACCTCCCCCTACCCAGAGTCCCTGGCAACCATTGATCTATTTTCTATCTCTAGTTTTGTCTTTTCCAGAATGTCATATAAATAGAATCATACATTATATCATCTTTTGGGATGGGCTTCTTTCAATATACAGTTAGGATTCATCCATATCGTTGCTTGTGTTGGTGGTTTGTTCCTTTTTATTGCTGAGTAGTATTCCATTAATGGATGAATCACAATTTTTTTTTCTTTTCTTTATTTTATTTTTTTGTTTTTTTACTTTTATTGTGGTGAAAGGTGGGGAGAGCCCCCAGGTAACAGAAAGCAGTGGCAGACAGGGCCGGTGGCCTGGGACAGGTAGGGGGAAGCCCAGGAAGTGAGCGGAGCAGCTGAAGCAACTAAGGGAGACAAACTTGTCTGTCAGTTTATCATACTGCGATGGCTTGCGTGTTGCTGTGAGGTTGGAGGCTGTGCCATCAGGGGTGCCCATGGTGGACCGGTTTTTGTGGAGCTTCCAGACTGAGACAGACTTGGAAGAAGAAGAAGCTATCCACTTCTCAAAGATTTGGCCAGTGAAAACCTCATGAATAGTAGT
>NW_006922577.1:1718-3455 GCF_000298275.1 Orycteropus afer afer
CAACAACAACAACAACAACAACAACAACAAGGGAACTCTGGTGGCATAGTGCCTAAGGCATTTGACTGCTAACCAGAAGGCTGGCAGTTCGAGGCCACCAGCCACTCCTCAGAAGGAAGGTTGGGCAATCTACTTCCGTAATGATACTGCCTCAGAAACCCAAGGAGGGGTCACTACGAGTTGGGACCGACTCAACAGCAGTGAGTTTGGTCTTTTGAATGGCTAAAAGCTCTGGTGGAGCAGTGCCTAAGGCATTTATTTGCTCACCAGAAGGTTGGCATTTCAAACCCACCAGCTGCTCTGTGGAAGGAAGATGGAGCAACCTACTTCCGTAAAGACTGACCACCTCAGAAACTCAATGGGGGTCACTATGAGTCAGAATTGACTCAATGGCAGTGAGTTTGGTTTTGATTTTTTAGAATGGCTAATGATTGAGAATGTTTCTTCATGTGTTTATTGGCTGCCTGAATATCTTCTTTGGTGAAGTGTCTGGTTCAGGTATTTTTTTTTACCCTTTCTCATGTTGAAGGACATTTGAATTTTTTTCAATTCTTGGATAGTATGAATATAGCTGCTATAAAAATTCACATACAAGATTTTCTGTTAATATAAGCCTTCATTTCACTTGGGTAAATATCTAGAAGTGGCAATGTTAGGCCATGTGGTAAGTATAAGTTCAACTTTAAAAGAAACTGCCAAACTGTTTTCTAAAGTGGCCATACCATTCTGTATTACCAAGAGTATTGTATGAGAGTTCCAGTTGCTCTATATCTCTGTCAGCACTTAGTATTGTCAGGTTTATTTCATTTTAAATCATGCTAATAAGTGTCTGAAGGAGCTCTGCTAGCGTGTTGTTGTTATGTGCCGTTGAGTTGGACCCGACTCATAGCGACCCCTCCTTGGGTTTCCGAGGTGGTATCACTACAGAAGTAGATTACCCAACCTTCTTTCTGAGGAGTGGCTGGTGGGTTTGAACTGCCAGCCTTCTGGTTAGCAGTCAGGTGCTTTAGGCACTACGCTACCAGAGCTCCATAATGGTAAGGTATTTGGCTGCTAACCAGGAGGTCGGTGTATCTAATCGGTGCAGGGGCTAGCTTGTTCACTGAGCTCACCTTACCACTTGGGAGTTCTAACTTTGCCAGATTTTGTTAGAAGGAATTAACTTAGAAGCAACAAGGTGCTGCTGGCATTCCATCCCAGCAACACACAAGCAAAGCAAGGAATGCTGAGGGCTGCTAGTGGATTATCCCTAGGGGAGGAACTTCTTGGTGGGTGTCCCTGGAAGGATAACCTGTTGCCACAGTGATGGTCTTTGTCACCTCGCTCCTGCTGCCACTATTGAGAGGGATAGTTAGAGAACTTGGAGGTAGAGGGAGTAAAGGCTGAGGATGCAGAAGATACATTACCTGTTGGTCTTATCCTGGGGTAACTCTCCATCACTTGCCCCATGTTTCTTCTGTGCTCTGGCTCCAGGTTCTTGTTGTTGTTAGGTGCCATCGAGTTGGCTCCCACTCATAGTGACCCTATGCACAACAGAACGAAACATTGCCCCATCCTGTGCCAGCCTCACAATCCTTGCTATACCTGAGCCCATTGTTGCAGCCACCATGTCAATCCATCTTGTTGAGGGCCTTCCCCTTCTTTGTTGACCCTCCACTTTACCAAGCATGATATCCTTCTCCAGGGAATGGTCCCTTCTGACAACATGACCAAAGTAGGTGAGATGAAGTCTGGCCA
>NW_006922577.1:3555-4724 GCF_000298275.1 Orycteropus afer afer
CAGTCTGAAATTGACCAAATATGCAATCAAGATGTGCTGATTATCACTGGGGATTGGAGTGCAAAAGTTGGAAACAAAGAAGAATAGCTGGTAGTTGGTAAATATGGCCTTGGTGACAGAAATAACACTGAAGATCGCATGATATAATTTTGCAAGACCAATGACTTTATTCATTCCAAATACCTTTTTCCAACAACACAAACGGCATCTATACATGTGGACTTCACCACGTGGAGTACATAGGAATCAGATTGACTACATCTGTGGCAAGAGGTGATGGAAAACCTCGATACCTTCAGCCAAAACAAGGCCAGAAGCTGACTATGGAACAAAGCATCAACTGCTCTTATGCAAGTTCAACTTGAAGTTGAAGACAATTAAAACAAGTCCATGAGAGCCAAAATGTGACCTTAAGTATATCCCTCCTGAATTTAGAGAACATCTAAAGAATAGATTTGATCCATTGAACACCAATGACTGAAAACCAGAGGAATTGTGGGATGACATCAAGAACATCATTCATGAAGAAAGCAAAAGGTCATTAAAAAGATGAGAAAGGAAGAAAAGACCAAAATGGATGTCAAAAGAGACTCTGAAACTTGCCCTTGAGCGAAGAGTAGCTAAAGCAAATGGGAGAAATGACAAGATAAAAGAGCTAAACAGAAGATTTCAAAGAGCAGCCCGAGAAGACAAAGTCAATTATTGTAATGAAATGTGCAAAAACATGGAGTTGGAAAGCCAAAAGAGAAGAATATGCTTGGGATTTCTCAAGCTGAAAGAACTAAATAAAATTTAAGCCTTGAGTTGGAATACTGAAAGATTTTATGGGCAAAATATTGAATGATGCAAGAAACATCAAAAGGAGATGCATAGAATACACAGTGTCACTGTACCAAAAAGAATTGGTCGATGTTTATCCATTTCAGGAGGTGGCATATGATCAAGATCCAATAGTATTGAAGGAAGAATTCGAAGCTATACTGAAGGAAGTGGTGAAAAACAAGGCTCCAGGAATTCATGGCATACCCATTGAGATGTTTCAGCAAACGGATGCCATACTTGAGGCACTCACTCAGCTATGCCAAGAGATTTGGAAGACAGCTACCTGGCCAACTGACTGGAAGAGATCCATACATGTACCCATTCCAAAGAAAGGTGATCCCACAGAA
>NW_006922577.1:4824-5658 GCF_000298275.1 Orycteropus afer afer
TTTGCCAACACCACAATTCAAAAGCATCAACTCTTCTTCAGTCTTCATTAGTCATTGTCCAGCTCTCACATGCATAGGACGTGACTGAAAATACTATGGCTTAGGTCAGGGGCACCCTAGTCTTCAAAGAGACATCTTTGCTCTTCAGCACTCTAAAGAGGTCTTTTGCAGCAGATTTTCCTAGTGTACTACGTAGTCTGATATCTTGACTGCTGCTTTCATTGGTGTTGATTATGGAACCAAGTATTCTGAAATCTTTGACAACTTCAATCTTTTCTCCATTTATTGCGATGCTACTTACTGGTCCAGTTGTGAGGATTTTTGTTTTCTTTATGTTGAGATGTAATTCATACTGCAGACTATAGTCATTACTCTTCATCAGTAAGTGTTTCAAGTCATCCTCACTTTCAACAAGCAAAGTTGTGTCGTCTGCATATCACAGGTTGTTAATGAGTCTTCCTCCAATCCTGATGCCATGTTCTTTATATGGTCCAGCTTCTCGGATTATTTGTTCAGCATACAGATTGAATAAGTATGGTGAAAGGATACAACCTTGACACATCCCTTCCTGATTTTAAACCATGCAGAATCCCCTTATTCTGTTCGAACAACAGCCTCCTGGTTCAGGTTCCTCATGAACACAAGCAAGTGTTCTGGAATTCCCATTTTTCTCAAAGTTATCCATAATGTGTTATGATCCACACAATTGAATGCTTTTGCATATTCAATAAAGCACAAGTAAACATCTTTCTGGTATTGTTTGCTTTGAGCCAAGATCCATCTGACATCAGCAATGATATCCCTCATTCCATGTCCTCTTCTGAATCCAGCATG
>NW_006922577.1:6508-9375 GCF_000298275.1 Orycteropus afer afer
TTCAATATTGCAACTCAAGGCTTGAATTATTTTTCAGTTCTTTCAGCCTGAGAAATGCTGAGCATGTTCATCCCTTTTGGTTTTCTAACTCCAGGTTTTTGCACATTTCATTATAATAATTGACTATGTCTTCTTGAGCTCCTCTTTAAAATCTATTCAGTTCTTTTATCTTGTCATTTCTTCCATTTGCTTTAGCCATTCTTTGCTCAAAATCAATTTCAGGGTTGCTTCTGACATCCGTTTTGGTCATTTTTTCCTTTCCTGTCTTTTTAATGACCTTTTGTTTTCTTCATGGAAATGTTCTTAATGTCATCCCACAATTCCTCTGATTTTTGGTCATTGGTGTTCACTGCATCAAATCTATTCTTCAGATGGTCTCTAAATTCTGGTGGGACATAATCAAGGTCATATTTTGGCTCTCGTGGACTTGTTTTAATTGTCTTTAACTTCAAGTTGAATTTGCATATGAGCTCTTGATGGTCTACTCCACAGTCAGCTCCTGACCTTATTTTTGCTGAAGATATTGAGCTTCTTCATCGCTTATTTCCACATATGTAGTTGATCTGATTCCTGTGTACTCCATCTGGTGAAGTCCACATGTATAGCCACCATTTATGTTGTTGAAAAAAAGGTATTTGTAATGAATAAATTGTTGGTCTTGCAAAATTCTATCATGCGATCTTCAGTGTTATTTCTATCACCACAGTCATATTTTCCAACTACCAGTGATTCTTCTTTGTTTCCAACTTTTGCATTCCAATCACTAGTGATAATCAACACATCTTAATTGCATGTTTGGTCAGTTTCAGACTGCAAAAGTTGATAAAAATCTTCAATTTCCTTATCTTTGGGTCTGGTGGTTGGTGTGTAAATTTGACTAATATTCATATTTACTGGTCTTCCTTGTAGGTGTATGGATATTATCCTATCACTCACAGCATTGTACTTCAGGATAGATCTTGAAACATTGTTTGTGGTAATGCATGACACGCCATTCCTCTTTGTCATTCCGGGCATAGTAGATCATATGGTTGTCTGATTCAAAATGGCCAAAATCAGTCCATTTTAGGTCACTAGTGTCTAGGATATCAAACTGTATGCCCAGGAACAGTAAAGCAAATCCCAGGGAATGTTTTAGTTCCGTGAGATTAAGTGAACTAAACTCTTTCTCCACTGCATCTACATCACTCAGCACTTCCACGTGTTCTGCGAGGAGTTGTTCGTTGGATTTAAGAACTTCTCAGAGCCTGTGTTATACAGTGTATCTGTATCCCTTCCTCTCACCTTCTCCTTTTTTCCAAGTTCTAGCTCCTCTTCTCCCTCTTCCACTTGCCCCCTTCCCTTGTATCATTTTACTGAAAAATAAATGAAATTGGATTTCATTGTTTGGTTGAGATTTTCACTTTATTCCCTGAGAATTTCTCACTGTCTGTACTACATTTGGGGTCATATAATTCTTTGTTGTAGGAGGCTGTCCTGTGCATTATAGGATGTTTAGTAGCATTCCCCACACTATTCTCAGTTGTGACAACCAAGTGTCTCGAGACATTGCTAAATGTTCCATGGGGCTTGAGGGGAGGGACAAAATTGCTCCCACTTAAGAACCACTTCCCTATGGTATCACTAAACCAAGTCTGGAGAAATGACGCAGCAATTCCCAAACCATAAAATGCTTTATCCTTTTCCATTTCTAGGACCATTCAAATGGCAGATGTGACTTGTTATTTCAGTTTTTGCTGCAATTGCTGTTATGGTTGGCTCTGAATTATCTTGCTAGCACTCTAAATCTGCCATTGGGCCTGATTAATATCCAGAGGCCCTGGTTAGTAGAAGAAATGTGAACAAAAACTTTGTTAGATCTTTAAAAGATGGATTTGAAAAAAAAATTAGGGAAGATGTATATTTTTTTTATTCATCTGCTTGATAAACAGTCACTAACCATTTCCAAAATGTCTAATTTGTTCACCAGTTGAGGACCTTTGCTCATTTCAATAATTTGTCCTCTGTCTTTGTTCAGTATTTGCTCTTTTGATGTGTGTTCTCTTCACTTTATTTTGTTTTCTTACTGTCAGAGCACCTCTGGTCCTTACACCACTTTTCTCTATTTACACTTAGTAATTTGATGACCTCAGCTGGTCTCCTGCCTTTAAATACCATCTACACTGATGCTTCTCAAATTTATACCTCCAGCCTGGACCTCCACCTTGAACTCCAGACTCATAACATCACATTTTCTATTCAAAATCTCCACCTGGATGTCTAATAGGAATTTTAAATATGACATGTCCAAACTGAACTCCTGATCTTTTACCCAAACTTGCCCCTCTGGCAGTGAATCAGTGGGGTTTCATCAGGGAACTGGAATCACTGAGTGATATGGAAGAAGGTATTTATTTATAGGGAGCAGACCTCACACAATTGTGGGAGCATCTAGGGAAGTAAAGGCTTGGGAGAGTCACTCTTCAGGGACCACAAAATGAAGGTGGTGAAGAAATCTTCGGAGGACTGTTGCCTCTGTGTCAGAGGAGGAATCTTATATTGCTGGAGGTCAGTAGGGCAGGCAGTCAGGAAGAGAAGCTGAGCATGAAGCAGGAGAGCGCAAAGACCAACTGGAATCCACCTGGACAAACCTATGTCTGTCTCTCACCTTGATAATGTGGGTGATCCACAGAAGAAGTTAGTGCCCTCTGCCATGGAGCTGCACACACACTTGGTCCAGGATTCAGAGAAGCTAAAGGAGAAGGTCCAATGAGAGCTGGAAGAGTTGGGGGCCCATCTGTTGCCCATCCCCAGCACCCAATTTGGAGAGCCAGTAGATCAGTGATAATGTATGAACTGCCGTGGCACCTGGCACTGTGCACTGACCT
>NW_006922577.1:9475-10422 GCF_000298275.1 Orycteropus afer afer
AGAAAGGTCTTGAGCTTTTTGGCACATCTGGATCCTGCATTTGGCCACATCTTCATCTCAGTGGCCTGCCATGTTGTGTGCTGATCTTGGAATTGTTCCTAGACTTAAACCAGTGGCCTGTTGTATTGCTTGTTGATCTTGGGATTGTGCCATTTTACCTGTTGACCTTGGGTTCATCTGCCTCAGTATCCAGTAGCTGTGTGAGTTAGAAGCAGCCTTCAGCTTCAGTGGGCCAGGAACTAGAGGCAGAGCTTAAGCCCAAGGTCAAGGGGCCTTCACCCAGGCCCTAGAGCTGCCACTCTGAATTTAGACTTCTAGCCTCCTAAACTCATAGACTACAGTCTGCAGTATGGATTATACCTCAATATAAAGAAAACAAAAATCCTCACAACTGGTCCAATAAACAGCTTCATGATGGATAGAGAAAAGATTGAAGTTGTCAAGGACTTCATGTTACTTGGTTCTACAATTAACACCAATGGAAGCAGAACTCAAGACATCAGATGACATATTGCATTGGGCAAATCTACTGCAAAAGACCCCTTTCAAGTGATGAAGAGCAAAGATGTCTTCTTGAAGACTAAGGTGCACCTAACCCAAGCCATAGTATTTTCAATCACCTCTTCTGCATGTGAAAGCTGGACAATGAATAAGGAAGACCGAAGAAGAGTTGATGCTTTTGAGTTGTGGTGTTGGAGAAGAATGCTAAGAGAAGCATTGTCTGCTGAAAGGACTAACAAATGTATCCTGGTAGAAGTGCAGCCAGAATGCCCCTTGAAAGTGAGAATGGCCAGACTTCTTCTCACCTACTTTGGTAATGTTGTCAGAAGGAACCATTCCCTGGAGAAGGATATCATGCTTGGTCAACAAAGAAGGGGAAGGCCCTCAACAAGATGGATTGACACAGTGGCTGCAACAACGGGCTCAAGTATAGCAAGGATTGTAAG
>NW_006922577.1:10522-12246 GCF_000298275.1 Orycteropus afer afer
GGCTGGTGGGTTTGAACCACCAGCCTTCTGGTTAGCAGTCAAGTGCCTTAGGCACTATGCCTTCTAGTTACTCAGGCCAAAATCCTTGGAATCAGCCTTGACCCTTTTCTTTCTCTCTTCCGCCTTACATCCAATCTGTTGATGTATCCTATAGGCTTTATCTTCACAATATATTCAGAATCCACCTACTCCCTACCACCTGCACAGTTACCATCCTGGGCAAGCTACCATGATCTCACTTGGACTATTGCAGTAGCATTCTGAAGTACACTCTTTGGTTCTACTCTTGTCCTCCTACATTTTATGTTCAACACAACACCTAGAGAAACCCCTTTATGACATGGGTGATCATGCCATCCCTTTGCTCACAAGTCTCCAATGGCCTCCCATTTCACAATCCTTCCTTCATCTTCAAGTCTTTCTTCAAATACAACCTTCTAAGTGACACCTCCATGACTACCTCCATCCACCATTCTCTATTCCCCTCTATTGCTTTATTTTTTCTTTCTGGGCCCTTATCATATTCTAATTTACTTACTTATTTCATTTGTTTCCTGCCTGCTTTCCTTAAATGTAAGCGTCATAAAGTCAGGTCCTCAAGCACAGGGATTTATTTTTTATTTTTAGCACATAGTAGGTGCTCAATAAATATTTGTTGAATAAATAAATTAAGGAAAAAACATGACCCATGAAGAGAAAACACTTTTATTTTAAGGGTTTCTTTTTTTGGGGGTGGGGATGCAGTGGGAGAAAGCACCCAATACAGTAAGAGGAATAGAGACTTCAATTGCTTTTACCCAAGACTGTCCAACATTTCTTAGTTGGACCTATCAGCTGTGGATGTCATTCTTAAGAGTCTCCTCTCAATTATTACAGGGAGGTCCCTCAATGGTGAATTATTCATGATTATTGACTTGTGCCCACAGTTCCTAACTTTTGGCCATTTTACTGCTCACTAGCCCCTCAGAGCATTGCCTGAGAAATAAAAGAGTAAATAAAAGCCATTAAACTTTCAACTTGTCAATAGTGAATGAAAGTTTTGTGGCTTAATCAGAAGTATTGCTAGATAAGCCCTTTGAAATATCTGAATTTAAAGTGCAGTAACGGATGTTGGGCATTGATCATCTAAGAGAGGGAGGTTGGGATGTTATGCATTCATGACATATTCCAAACATTATGTAATTAAAAACAAAATGTCTTACTTAGATAGCCCCTTTCCAACCATGAATATAACCAAGTTGGCCAAACATGATGTTTAATTCTGGCAGGTCATTTACTGATGGTTAAACCAGGTGATGTCAAAGTCTCTTCCTTGCTGTATCTTCAAACAAATAAATAAAATAACCTACAAAAATTCACTAAACAGAATAATCTTATTTACAGATTGCTGTAATGGCTGAGGAAAACTGATTTGGGACAAAGTTATTTTATTAAGACAGTGTAGTTCCCATTTATCACTAATAATGTTGTCTCAGTTCTATAATACTGCTATAAGAGAAATACCACAAGTGGATGTCTTTAACAAACAGGAATTTATTCTTTTACAGTTTTTCTTTTTGTTGTTGTTGTTAGGTTTTGTTGTTAGGTGACACTGAGTCATCTTCGACTCATAGTGACCCTATGCACAGCAGAATGAAACAATGCCCAATCCTGTGCCAGCCTTACAATCCTTGCTATACTTGAGCCCGTTGTTGCAGCCACTGTGTCAATCCATCTTGTTGAGG
>NW_006922577.1:13094-21182 GCF_000298275.1 Orycteropus afer afer
GGCCAAATGCAGGATCCAGATGTGCCAAAAAGCTCAAGACCTTTCTTGAAGCAGCTACTCAGCTGCTCACAGCAGAGTCCACCATGAAGGTAATTACCAATCTCATCAAGGGGAATAAGCACATTCAGCTACCCAGTAACTCAAAACTATGGCCCAACAAGTTGACACACAACCTTAACTACATCTGTTACTAGGATTTGGTTCCCCTGTTTCCTCTGGGATCTTTTTTTTTTTTTTTAAATGGGGTATTGGAAATGTTTAACTCATAAAAACAGAACATAGTAACTATGGATAAGAAAAGGGATTTTCTTGTCTTGAGGGAAAAATAATTTATCTAGTAACCCTAAGGCAAGAGAAGACATTTTAGTCCATAAACTAATCACTTTTGCTCTGTCCAAGCAGAGGGAGAGGAACCTAAAGGAAATTGTTGTTGTTGCTGTTGTTAGGTGCCGTCAAGTCAGCTCTGATTCATAGCAACCCTATTTACAACAGAACAAAACACTGCCTGGTCCTGCACCAGCCTCACAATGCTTGCTATATCTGAGCCCATTGTTGGAGCCACTGTGTCAATCCATCTTGTTGAGGGTCTTCCCCTTTTTTGCTGACCCTCCTCCACTTTACCAAGCATGATATCCTTCTCTAGGGAATGGTCCCTTCTGACAACATGACCAAAGTAGGTGAGACAAAGTCTGGCCATTCTCACTGCCAAAGAGCATTCTGGCTCCACTTCATCCAGGACAGGAAACTAATTTTATAAAATGTGCTCACCTCTGTCTTAAGCAGAACTACATGTATGCTGTCATGGAAGTTTCCACAAAGTTGATTTTTCCTATATGAACAAGAAAGT
The DNA here is from genome assembly GCF_000298275.1 of Orycteropus afer afer. NCBI lineage: Eukaryota > Metazoa > Chordata > Mammalia > Tubulidentata > Orycteropodidae > Orycteropus > Orycteropus afer. The sequence continues at coordinate 13,942 of NW_006922577.1, forward strand.
AATCGTTAAAGATAAAGACACAATTAGGACTTTTGTCTGTGAAGGGGGAAAAAAAAGGTCCCTTTCAATGTCCAGTACAAGAAAATACCAATGATTCCTTATGCAGGGGACCCATATCTCTATGGGAAGGGATGAAGGAAGAGGTGTGGAAACCCCTCTCCCTAAGGGAAGTCAACAATTGAAGTTGTGAGGCTACCACTCTCATTTCAGAAAAATTCAGAGACAACCAAAGTTCATTTTATTCTTTTAAAATTTCTTTTCTTTAAAATTTTTTTATTGTGATTTGGATGAAAGTTTACAGAGCAAATTCATTTTCTGTACAGCAGTTCATACACATTTTGTTTCATGACATTGACTACAATTCCCCACAATGTAACAGCTCTCTTTCCACTTCCTCCTTGTAGTTGCCTCTTCCCTGTGTTGTTTTCTATACATTCCTGCCCCCTGAACTATCTCTCTGTGCAAATACTGACCTTCTATTCTCCCATGATTGATCGTTCTAAGGAGTATATCTACCTGATGTAATTGTTTACCTTATATGCCTGTTTATTGTTTGGCTGGAAGCGATCTGTGGGAGTGAGTTTAATTCCAGACCTGAAGGATAATTAGGGGCCATAGTCTCAGGGGTCTCGCCAGGCTCTACCAGACCAATAAATCTGGTCTTTTTTTTTTGAGTTTTGAGTTTTGTTCCACATTGTTCTTGCACTCTATTCAGGATCTCTTGCACTGATTCCTTTCTGAGCAATTGACAGTGGCAGCCAGGCACCATCTATTTTTTTCTGGTCTCATAGTCATATAGGCTGAGGATTGCATGGTCTATCAGTCCCTTGGACTAATTGTTCTATACGTCTTTGGTTTTCTTCATTCTTCTTTGCTCGGGACAAGGAGAGACCCATTGTTGGATCTAGCTGGCTGCTTGCAAGCTTTTAAGACTCAGTCACTATTCACCAAAGTAGAATGTAGAACAATGTTTTTGTGTAGTATATTATGCTAATTGAGCTTGATGTCCCCTGCAACCGTGGTCCTGAACCCACAGATTCAACTACTTGCTCTGCTCCTTCAGTGTGGTTGGCTGTGGCCAAGAAGTTATCATAACTTTGCCCCTTGTTAGCTCTATTACATATTTAGACATTCTTACAGCACATACAAATAAGTATGTAGAAATACTGTCGGCCAACCTTATATATGGACATGGGTATATTTACTTTTGCCTATACATACCTGATCATCCAGCCTATTTACCCATAGGTGAATGTGTGTTATCATGATAACACAGTATTGTATATGAAAAGGGTTTATCTTTGTTGTCTATACCTCTTGTGCACCTCTCTGTATCTTCCTTTTGCTCAGTGTTATTGTGTTGTCTTTTATATTTCTTGAATAATTTGAAACTCTGTGCATTTCCTAGTGGTTACTAACAGCAAAAAGTGCTCAATTATCTTGTAAGTATTTTGTCCTTGAGTGAAAAACAACAAGGAAAGAAGAATATTTGGGAAACTGCTCTGCTTTGCACATGGCCCAGAAGGAGAGGGGTCAGATTAGAAAAAAATGGGAATGGCCAGGTGGCCCAAAGACCTGGAGCTTGTGTGTTACTAGGGAGCCAATCTAAAACCAACGATTGACTCTGGGACAGGGTTGCGAGGGCCATGGAAATTGATACAGCAGAAATTGGGCTGCTCTAGAGTCGCCCAAACATGTGTATACCCAGGCCTCGCTAGATTTTTCAAACTTGCAGGGATTAACATGAGACAAGTTTCAGAAGCATCCCGGAGCCTGAATTTACCACTTGGTTTGCAGTGCCAGGCTCAAGAACAGGAGGGTCATGTGGCCCCATCATTTAGTGTAGAGGGTCAGCAGCAGAGAATCTAGTCAACATCAGCATCTCAGCTCCTGCTGCTGTGTCAGATCAATAATTGTGACCATTTGCCGCATCAACAAAATATTCAACTTTGTCGAGAGAGCCCAGGGTCACCCTTGGGACCTCGCCTGTTGGAGGACTCACTGAGATCCTTCACTCTCTAACAGGTCTAAAAGCAATCTGGATATCCTAGGGTCAGGACTGTATGGGTGTATGATCCAAAATGATACACAGAAGCATGTGCACATGCCAGCCTGAGGAATGGATGCTTGTTATTAGATCAAATATACAACTGCCCACATGATTCCAGGGGTCCTGTTTAATAAAACACCTTTGGCCCTGGCTTGATATCTGAAATTTTAAGTTTTTAACTAGAGATGGATTTCAGAAGATCTTTCAACCTCCTAAAATAGTAGATGAACTTCAGATCACTCCTAAGAACCTGTTTTGGGGGAGTGAGATAGGGTGGGAAGAGAGAAAGCGCAGAGATATCTGAGGAAGAAGGAAAAGACTTGCACTGCAGGTACAAAAGGGACTTATGGGGCTTGGGAGACATATATCACCTACCTTACAACTTTTTCATGGAATAGAGGAAAACTCACCACCCAAGAAGAGACCACATGGGCTGCTGGAACAAGCTGAGCCAGCCTGTAGGACTCACAGTCTATAGAAGAAAAAAAAATTCCCATAGAAAGCTGTGTACAATAAAACCACCAAGTGAGCAGGAAATTAAAACACTAACTCCAACTGTTTGTGAACCTGAACCCTGAAGGCCAGATGCCATTTCTTGGTGTCTTTCAACCAGCTGTTTCCTTTCATAGTTTCTCTGCTGTTGTGATCCCCAAGGGCCTGTTGATGATGATTAAAGAATGTGGAGGTCAAACAATAGGCCAGCCAATTTGAAAAGAATAATTCAAGATCAGCACAGGTCCCCCAGACTCCTGTCTTCTGTCTGTCCACTGTACCAATCATCAAGTGAAAACTGTCCTGGAATTCATTTAGAAAGGACTGTTCTCTCTGAGTGATGTCATTAGTGAGCCTCTTCAATCACCACACACATATATGTGTCCCCATCTCAAAACTATTCAGTGCCCTTCTTATTCTGGATGGTGAAGCCAGTGTTGGCAGCAAGTGGTATTTTGAATTTCATCTAATAATCTGAGAGTTTTTCTCCTGAGTCACAGCAGATGATTTAATGTAGGAAAGGACCTTAGAATCATAATAGTAGGTGCTCAATAAATAGTAGCTATGTGCCACATCCCTGGAGAAGGACATCATACTGAGTAAAGTAGAATGTCAGCAAAAAAGAGGAAGACCCTCAACGAGATGGACAGACACATTGGCTGCAACAGTGAGCTCAAATATAGCAATGACTATGAGGATGGTACAGGACCGGGCAGTGTTTTGTTCCGTTGTACATAGGGTTGCTATGGGTTGGAACCGAATTGACAGCACTTAACAACAACAACCCACCAGCCACTCCTTGGAAGGAAGATGGGGCAATCTACTTCCGTAGTGATAGTGCCTTGGAAACCCAAGGAGGGGTCGCTATGAGTCAGGTCCGACTCGACGCCAAACAACAATATGCCATGTAAGGTAGATGATATGATTCTCATTTTACAAACAAAGAAACAGGCTCAGGGAGACTAATCAAAGTCATCCTGCCTAAATCAGTCAGCCTTTGAAGCAGTGGTTCCTAACCATGACTATTCAGTATATTCATCTGGGGAGATTTTAAAACTACCAATGCCTGGAAACACCCTAGAGATCATATTTAATTGGTCTGAGGTAGTACTTGGACCTCAGTCACTTCCAAAAGCTTCCCAGGGGATTCTAATATGCAAATAGGGTTGAGGACCACTGCTTTAAAGCCTCAGTTCCTTCCACTAGATCTGTCTGCCTCTTCTAGACAGCATCTGATCCAATGTCACCATTTTACAGATGAGAACACTGAGGGCCAGGAAAGCAGAATGATTTTCTTAAAGCATTAGAACTAGAACTATTTTAAAACTCAGAATTTGCAACCCTTCTTTGCCGCTGCATTTGCTAAATGCCAACTTGGCTGATGGACTTGGCAATCCATCGTGGTTTCAGTATTCTTCACCAACACCATAATTGAAAGGCATCAGCTCTTCAGCATGCCTTGTTCATTGTCCAGCTTTCACACGCATCTATATTCCCACTGGAGATATATTCCCTAAATGCAAGTAAATTCTCAATGCTTCAGTTGTGTCTGAATCATATACTTTGACAGTTAATCTAATGATTCTACCTTTAGGACTAACCCTGATGTGTTGTATCAGGTTTTCCATCTTGCCCAGTGTAAACTTAACATTCACTGTGTGTCAGAGTAGGAGCTCTTGTGGCGTAGTGCTTAAGGCACTTGACTGCTAACCAGAAGGCTGGCAGTTCAAACCCACCAGCCACTCCTCGGAAGGAAGGTTGGGCAATCTACTCCTGTAGTGATACTGCCTCGGCAACCCAAGGAGGAGTCATTATGAGTTGGATCCGACTCAACGGCAGTGAGTTTTAGTAGTGTCAAAGTATTTTTTCCTTTATCATTAATGACCTCAAAGGTTATATAGAGAGAAGCCTGGGATAATCTGAATCATGCCAATATCACTGACTGTAAAAATCAAGGAAACCACCAAAATGAACACAAACAGCAAAGCAGATGGAGACAAAATCCAGAACTTGGCGGGGGGGGGGCATGGTTTCGAGGAACTAATGCTGTTCTTTCCACAGGTGAGAGAAAAAAGTCATTGCTTTAGGAACCAAGAAAATATGTTTTACCTTTTCCTACTTATGAATTAGTTGCATACTTCCATTCCTGGAAGATGATTTAAATTACAGTTTTTACATGTCTGCCGCTGAAAGCAAATCGGTCTTAAGCCAAAACTCCTTTTCTAAGTAACTGGACAGCATTGTCCAGCCTCAGTGTATTTGCTTGGCCAAGGTCCTGAATTCCCCACCTACAACCCAAACCCACCTTTTCTTAATGTTTATTCTGCTCTAGCCCCAGCCCCTTTATATCATATCCCTCCCCCAAAAAACTTGCCCTTTCTTCCAACTGCTTGGAGCTTCACAGAGGGTTTGAGAGCCCAGGAAATAGCATGAATTCTTTTCAGTCAGACAGTAAATTTTAATGGTTAAAACAGTCCTTTCTGGGGCCTGAAAAGCTACCACAGACCTCTCCTTTGTGAGGCAAACACAAGTTAAAATTCCAATTTAAGTCCTCTGCAAAATATTGCCACTGTTACCACCCTTCCCTCCTACCAGATCACATAGGATTTGGGGGTCTTTTGGGACTTAGAGGCGCTCTGGTTAAAGCATTCGGCTGCTAACTAAAGGGTCAGTAATTCGAACCTACCAGCTGGTTCTCAGGAGAAAGGTGAGGCAGTTTGCCTCTGTAAAGATTTACAGCCTTGGAAACCCTATGGAGCAGTTATGTTTGTCCTAAGGGTCACTTTGAGTCAGAATCCACTTGATGGCAGTGGGTTTAGTTTTTTATTTGGACTTAATTCAGAGTTGCCTTCAGTTGCTTATGTAAATGGGAGAATAATATCTCCCTAAACTCTGAAACATAAAATTAGAGTTTTACTCTAGTTAGAGATTTCACTACTATGTTATTTTGATGCCTCCTTACAGGAGCTCTGGTGGTATAGTGCCTAAGGCATTTGACTGTTAACCAGAAGGCTGGCAGTTCAAACCCACCAGCCACTGCTTGGAAGGAAGATTGTACAATCTACTTCTGTAGAGATACCACCTTGGAAACCCAAGAAGGGGTCACTATGAGTCAAAACCAACTTGACAACAGTGAGTTTGTTTTTTCTTTGTTTGTTTTTGTATTTACAACACACCTGCAAAGGAGCTCTGGTGGTATAGTGCCTAAGGCATTTGACTGCTAACTAGAAGGTTGGCAGTTCAAACCCACCAGCCACTCAGTGAAAGGAAGATGGGGCAATCTACTTCCGTAAAAATTTACCAACTTGGAAACCCAATGGGAGTGGCTATGATCTATCTACTCAATGGTAGTGAGTTTGGTTTGGTTTTTGGTTTTGTATTTACAGAGATGCCTGATTTGACAAAAACAACTGTTCTCACACTTGAGCGTATATCAGAATCCTTGGGGTTTGTTAACCCACCCCACCATTACCCCCAGGGTTCCTGATTTAGTTGGTCTGAGGTGGGGCTGGACCATTTGTACTTCTAACCAGTTCCCAGATGATGCTGGTCCTGGCACCACATTTTGAGAACTACTGGACCAAAGAAAAGAAAATGGTTAATGTCAAAGCCCCTGCTGAGTCTTAGAACTTAAAAAGGCCCCCAGGATAGACAGCTTGTTCATCCAAAAAGGCTCCTAATGGGCTTGTCCCCTGTGTACCATTAGCATCTGGGAAGAAACCTATTTGCATCTGGGAAGGAAGTGTTAGACTGGTATGCTAATTTTTGGTAGAACACATCTTTGCAAGTTGTATTGCTTTTGGGAAAGTTTGTCCTCTTTAATAGGATTTAAATCTACTGTTGCTGAGAATTATTTTTAACCCCCGGGACAGGGTATTTATTTTGCCTAGGATAGATCCACTGGGGACTGGAGGAATAAAGAGGGGTAGTTTCAATGAACCCTGATGGAGAGACAGAAAGGATTTGACACATCACATCAAAGACCCTGGACTGATCTACTGGATTTTGGGATAGAGCCTTTGTCTGTATCTGAAAGTGGATGGAAAGGTGCTTGAGGCTGTTTCCCAAAAAGCATGCCCTGAGGTGAGGATTTATGTGCAAGTGATTTGCTAAGTAAATGCTCCCAGGGAGACCTGTACAGGGGTGGGAGAAAGCCAAGGTTATGGTCTCAGGCACAGACCCAGCCTCAGCCTGATTCTGTGGGGAAGCTCTGGAGAGTAGGCCTCTGAGTGTCCCAATTTCAGTTCAGGGAGCTGGAGTTTCATACTCCTGCAACTGTCTGCCCATGGCTCCAGCTCATCAAAGCAGTTTCAGTAGCCCAAGAGTTTTGTTGTTAGCTGCTGTCGAGTGGGCCCTGACTCATGAGGGAGGACCCTGTGTGCTATCAGGTAGAACTGCTCCATGGGGTTTTCTTGGCTGTAGTCTTTATGGGAGCAGTTCACCAGGCCTTTCTTCCACGAGCCATTGGGTACATTCAAACTGCCCATCTTTAGGTTAGTAGCCAATTGCAAACTGTTTGTGCCACCTAAGCTCCTAGCCTGAGAGTAAACAAACAAAAAACTGCCCTCGAGTTGATTCAACTCATAGCGACCCTTCCTTAGGGTTCCAAGGCTGTATCTTTACAGAAGCAGATTGCCTAACCTTCCTTCCATGGGGGAGCTCTGGTGCTGTAGTGCTTAAGGCATTTGACTGCTAACCA
>NW_006922577.1:21877-28538 GCF_000298275.1 Orycteropus afer afer
GAGTTGATTCTAACTAATAACTATAAGACAGAGTAGAACTGCCCAATAGGGTCTCCAAGGCTATAAATCCTTACCAAAGCAGACTGCCACATCTTTCTCCTGTGGGGCAGCTGATGGGTTCAAACCACAGACCTTTTGGTTAGTAGCAAAGTACTTAACCACTACACCACCAGGGCTCCTTGAGAATGGACCTGGAGATTAGGATGCAAGGCTGAGAACTGTGATGAGCCTTCCAAGGGAGCCCACTCTCCCCATTGAAGTGTTAATATCCTTTTTTTTTTTCCTTTGGACTATGAGAGGAGTCAAATTTAGCATCCAGTTACTTTTTTTTTCCTACCTTGTAATGCCATTAAGTTATCTTCAACCGATCAGTAAAGTCTTAAGCACATTATCACCTGCCCTTGTGAGGCTATCAAGGGTAGGGCACTACAGGGAGCAGGACCCACCCCATATCACCCTCCCTGCTCTGTGATAGTATTACCACATAAAGACATGGATACAGGTACTAGGCTAGAGCAGGGGCTCAAGGAGCAGAAAAAGAGGTGCCAAGTGGATGATTCAGAAGAAGATAGATGACAAACTCCCATTTCTCCAAATAGAACAGAAAAGAGTCACACCTTTGAAGAGAGTAGGAGGAGCTAGCCCTTGGATTACACTTTGAGTTTAAGTGTCTCATGGGATGTAAGAGGTTCTTACAAGGGGTGACACCTTCCCACGGGGCCTTGTAAAGGCCAGATTGTTATCAAAATGGTGATGGCACAAGGCATTGACTCTCTGAGCCAGATGAATGATCTTTCCAGAAAAATATAGGCCAGGAGGCATCTCTAGCTTTTTGATCTGACAAAACTAAAATTATAGTTGGGATTATCATCTTTTGTTAGCAATGCCTCTTGACTGTAATTTTATATTAGACAGTGTTATATACTTAGTAACATTAGTCAGACTTATTAAAATGGATCTGATGACACCATTTTTTTTCCTTTGAAAAATATTTTAAGTTTTTACTCTTTTCAAAATGTAGAATGACTAAATAGGTACTTTGTCTACAGGAACTTCTTTGAGTAAGGTAAAATAGCAAGCTTCAACATATATGTAATTTTAAATGTATAACTATATTATATAAATATTAAAATGACATGTATATTGACACCTGCTGTTTTCTCTTATATATTTATATATACTATTTAATATCTACATATAAAATTTTATTATTTATATAAAATTGTGATTTATATACAAATATAATTTTAATTTTCTGAGCTACATTTGATAATACATATAAAGCCATGCAATATATGGACCAGTGTAGGTACTAGAGTATTGTGGATAATGAAAACTGTTTTGGGTTTTAGCCCTTGTCCTTGAAAACCTTTATAATTTTCACTTTCCCACCTCAGCAGGTATGGTGTAGTGGATGTAATGGAGTCTTTGAGTGATGATACTCATGTTGCTTTGCCTCCAGATATGAATCTTGAATGCTGTTCCGGTTACCTAGTGCCACTCTGATAGGAATATACCACCAGTGGGATGGCTCAAACAAACAGGAGTTTATTCTCTTACAGTTTGGGAGGCTAGAATTCCGAGTTCAAAGTGCCAGGCTTTAGGGGCTGGGTGAAAGCCCCTCGACATTGGGCTTCAGCTCTGCCTCTTGCTCCTGGCCTGCTGAAGCTAGGCATCTCTTCACTCAGGCAGCTACTGGCTGCTGAGGCTAACAAGCCCAAGGTCGACAAATAAAATGGCACAGTCCTGACATTACCAGACCACATGGCAGGCCATTAATTCAAGTCCATTGAAAGTCCCAAGGTCGGCAGAGCATGACAGGCTGCTGTACAACGACATGTACATGCAGGGTTCAAGTGTGCCATAAGCTACAGACTGTTCCCAAAGCTGCTTCTTATATATGGGAAGCAGACCACATACCCAAAGCAGCTACTCAGCTGCTTGTGGTAGATCCCACCATGGAGTTCATTGCCAGTCTCATCATGGGGAATAATTACCACCAGCTGCCCAGCCACTCAACCAGGCCCAGCCAAGTTGACATACAACTTTACCTACCACAAATACTGTTTTTATTCTAAGTCTTATGGATATGAATAAATTTGGACCTGTTCATTCTCTTGTTCTTGTTTCTTTTTCGGTTCAGTGTTTTGAGGGTCTGCTAACTGAGGTTCTAAGGGACTGTAAGCCTCATCCGAATAGGTGTTTCACCTTGGGAAGAACTGAGAACCAGGAAAGAAAAAAAAAGCAGCAGAAGCTGTGATTCCTAAAATCTTTGCTAAAGTATCTGCCATATTTCATATTAATGTTAGGAAGCCCAAGGACTTCTAGGCAAAACATTTTAATTAAAGGAAAAGAGGAAACTTACCTTCTAGGAAAACCCAAAACCAGGATGACTGTTTTGCTAACAAGGTTGTTTACATGTGTGGCTCTCCAAGGCCAGGGTTGATTTGATGGAGAGGGAGACTGCCAGTTTCCCAACTTCCCCTCAGAGCTCTGGGGAGAACGTTCCATTTCTGCAGGCCTTTTGGCCTGGCCACTTTCCCAGCACACATACTGCCAATTCCTCTCTCCTTTCAAATCACAGTTCACACTCAGCTTCTCCATCCCTCTGCCCTGGGTGTAAAGCAGAGACAGGGATAAACCTAGGGTGATTGTATACATTGAGATTTCCATGTAAACTGAGGTACCTGCTCTTCGGTTCTGTTTAGCTTTATAGAATGACTATAGGTAATTTATGGAGTGCTCACTGTGGACAGCCAAATGTGTACATGCCATAATCCTCTCAGAGTCCACTACAGTCTGTTTTAGAGATGAGAAAAATAGAGGCTCAGAAAGATCTTAAAACTCATCAAAGCTTACATAACCAGAGCAGATCCAGGATTTTGAAACAGGCCTGAGCTCCAAGTTTCATACTGCCTCAGCTCCTGTGAGGTTCATTTTGCATTCCCCAAAGATCTTTACTGATTTGTTTCTGACACTTGAGATCTTGTAAATAAAATATTTTATAAATATTATATTTAAAAAGGATGATATTAGATGTTCTGGGAAAGTCTGCTTGCATTTTTCCACCCTAATTTATTTTTTAAGTCCAGGATTTCTTTTTCCTGGGCCAAGTATAAACCTATTTTATGAACAACCACTAAGCTTCTAACAATTATTACCATGTTCTCCTAGTATAACTGGAGAGCTCCTATCCCATGTCACATATATAATTTGATCAATCATTAAATTAAAATTTATATGTAACATTTCATATTATATGTAAGTAACACTGTTCCTTTATGTCTTTTGGTTGTTCATTCTACTAATTTTATCCAATTGATGTTTTCATTTGTTTATTTCTAAGGGATCAATATGATTGAAAGTATTTGTAATATAAGCAGTCACTTTGCTAGATTTTGCATTTCTTTAAGAGTTAGATTCTCTGGTAGATTAATTTTTGTTGTTGTTGTTGAAAATAAACACAGTAGCACATACCCCAATTCAACAATTTCTATATGTACAATTTATTGACACTCATTACATTCTTCAAGTTGTCCAAAGATTCTTACACTACTTTTCCAAATTATTCCTTGTCAGTTAACATAAGCTCACTGCCTCCTAAGCTTGCGATCTAATCTTTTAAGTTGCTGTTAGCAATTTGATCCCATACAGATAGTTCTTTAAAAGAGCACAATACTCAGAGCAGCCATTCTTTACAGTGTAAGCGAAACCATTATTATTTGGTTTAAAGATAACAGTGGATATTTTGGGTTTAAGGTTTAAAGATCGTCTCAGGGCAATAGTTCCAGGAGTTCATCCAGCCTCTATGGCTACAGAAAAGTCTGAATTCCATGAGATTTTGAAACTCTGTTCCACACACCCCTCCCCCATCAGGATTCTTCTATGGAATCTTTGGTCAAAACGATTGATAATGGTGTCACCATGAAGTCTTCTGGTCTTATGGCAAAGGAAGTGGTTGTTCATGGATCTCCAGTTTATTTAAAAAAAAATAGTGTGGTAAAATACATGTAACATAAAATTTGCCATTTTAACCATTTTAAGTGCATAATTCAGTGGCATTAATTACATTCACAATGTTGTACAACCATCACCACTATTTATTTCCAAAACTCTTCATCACCTCAAATAGAAATTTAGTACTCACTAAGCAATAACTCCCCACCTCCAGCCCTTGGCAACCACTAATCTATTTTGTTCTTCTACAAGGGCTTATAATAGGCTTGTTTCCTATGAACCATTTGCATCTATCTGGCTGAGAGGTAGAAGACAGAAGTAGAATCGGCTCAGCTTTATTACATAACAGGTTGATTTGGGGTAGACATGTCTTTGCAAGTTGTATTGTATTTGGGAAAGGGCTAATTCATATAAAAGTGGGGTCATACAATATTTGTCCTTTTATGTCTGGCCTATTTCACTGATCACAATGTTTTCAAGGTTTATTCATGTCATAGCATGCATCGGAACTTCATTTCTCTTCATGACTGTGTAATATTCCATTGTATGTGTATATCACATTTTGTTCTTCCATTCGTCTGTTGATGGACACTTGAGTTGTTTCTACCCTTTGACTATTACGAATAATGCTGCAATGAATATTGGTGTACAAGTATCTGTATGAGTCCTTGTCTTCAAATCTTTTGGGTATATTCCTAGGAAGGGAATTGCTGGGTCATCTGTGTTTAATTTTTTGAGGAACAACCACATGTTTTTCAAAGTGTCTGCACCATTTTACTGTGGTTAAGTGAATTACATGGTATGGCTCTTCCAACCATGGTCTTTGTGACTCCCACCAAATTACTATGCAAATGTAAGGTGCTTGTGGCCCACCAAGGGGATTGGATAGCTTATTAGCAATGTAAATAAGGTAAATGGTGCCCTTGTGGAGGTTGTTAGGTGCTGTCTCGAGTCATCTCCAACTCGTAGTGACGCTATGCACAGCAGAACGAAACACCACCCGGTCCTGTGCCAGCTCCACGATCCCTGCTATATTCGAGCCCATTGCGGCAGCCACTGTGTCAATCCATCTCGTTGAGGGCCTTCCCCTCCTTCGCCGACCCTCCACCTTACCAAGCATGACATCCTTCTCCAGGGAATGGTCCCTTCTGACAACATGATCAAAGTAGGTGAGACAAAGTCTGGCCATTCTCACTTCCAAGGAGAATTCTGGCTGTACTTCCTCCAGGACAGATTTGTTAGTTCTTTTAGCAGTCCATGGTACTTTCAGCATTCTTCTCCAGCACCACATCTCAAAAGCATCAATTCTTCTTTGGTCTTCTTTATCCATTGTCCAGCTCTCACATGCATATGAGGCAACTGAAAATATGGCTTGTATAAGGCGCACCTTAGTCCTCAAGGAGACATCTTTGCTCCTCAGCACTTGAAAGAGGTCCTTTGCAGCCCACTTGCCCAGTGCTATACATCGTCTGATGTCCTGACTGCTGCCTCCATTGGCATCGATTGTAGAACCAAGCAATGTGAGGTCTTTGACAACTTCAATCTTTTCTCCATTCATTGTGATGCTGCTTACAGGTCCAGTTGTGAGAATGTTTGTTTTCTTTATATTGAGATATAATCCATAGTGCAGACTGTATTCTTCAACCTTCATCCATAAATGCCTCGAGGCATCCTCACTTTCAGCAAGCAAAGTTGTGTAGTCAGCATATTGCAGGTTATTAATGAGCCTTCCTCCAATCCTGATGCCACATTCTTCTTCATATAGTCCAGCCTCTCAGATTATTTGCTCCGCATATAGACTGAAGAAGTGTTGTGAAAGAACACAACCCTGATGCGCTCCCTTCTTGATTTTAAACCATGCAGTGTCCCTTGTTCTGTTCGAACGACAGCCTCCTGGTCTATGTACAGGTTCCTCATGAGTACAACTAAGTGTTCTGGAATTCCCATTCTTCTCAATGTTATCCACAATTTGTTATGATCCACACAATCAAATGCTTTTGCATAGTCTGTAAAACACAAGTAAACATCTTTCTGGTATTCTTTGCTTTGAGCCAAGATCCATCTGACATCAGCAATGATATCCCTCATTCCACGTCCTCTTCTGAATCCAGCTTGCATTTCTGGAAGTTCTCTGTCAATATACTGCTGCAATCATTTTTGAATTATCTTCAGGAAGATTTTACTTGTGTGCGATATTAATGATATTGTTAGATAATTTCCACATTCTGTGGGATCACCTCTCTTTGGAATGGGTACAAATATGGATCTCTTCCAGTCAGTTGGCCAGGTAGTTGTCTTCCAAATCTCTTGGCATAACGAATGAGTGCCTCCAGTGGGGCATCCATTTGTTGAAACACCTCAATGGGTATTCCGTCAATTCCTGGAGCCTTGTTCTTCACCAATTCCTTCAGTGCAGCTTCAACTTCTTCCTTCAGTATCACTGGTTCTTGATCATATGCCAACTCCTGAATGGATGAACACCAACCAGGTCTTTTTGGTAGAGTGACTCTGTGTATCCCTTCTGTCTTCTTTTGATGCTTCCTGCCTCATTCAGTATTTTGACCATAGAATCTTTCAATATTGCAACTCGAGGCTTAAACTTTTTCCTTAGTTCTTTCAGCTTGAGAAATGCCAAGCATGTTCTTCCCTTTTGGTTTTCTAACTCCAGGTCTTTGCACATTTCATTACAGTAATTGGCTTTGTC
>NW_006922577.1:29143-43091 GCF_000298275.1 Orycteropus afer afer
GGATATTATCCTATCACTGACAGCATTGTACTTCAGGACAGATCTTGAAACATCCTTTGTGATGATGAATGCCATGCCATTCCTCTTCAAATTGTCATTCCCAGCATGGTAGGTCATATGGTTATCTGATTCAAAATGGCCAAAACCAGTCCATTCCAGCTCACTAATGCCTAGGATATTGATCTTTATGCGTTCCATTTCATTTTTGTTAACTTCCAATTTTCCTAGATTCATACTTCATGCATTGCATGTTCCTATTATTAATGGATGTTTGCAGCTGTTTCTCCTCAATTTGAGTCATGCCACATCACCAAATGGAGGTCTTGAAAGCTTTACTTTATCCGTATCAGTAAGGTTGGTCCTACTTCGATGATGCAGCTCTTTCCTAGTCCTATTTTGAAAGCTTTCTGACCTAAGGAGGTTGTTCTCGACTGCACTGTATCGGATAATATTTCTGGGCTATTCATAAAGTTGCACAGTAATGTATCAGACAGTGTTTCTCTGCTATTCATAAGGTTTTCCCTGGCCAATTCTTTGAGAAGTGGATGACCTCTTCCTTCTTCCTAGTCTGTCTCAGTCTGTAAGCTGCATTGAAACCTGTGCACCATGTGCAACCCTGCTGGCACTTGAAGCACTGGTGGCACACCCTCAAGCCTCACAGCAACATGCAAGCCACAACAGTACAACAAACTGAGAGACGAGTTTGTCTCCCTTAGCTGTTTGAAACCTCTCTGCCCTCCCCTTACCTGGATCCCTGGCACTGCTCTGCTTTGTCATCCCTCTGGCTTCTCTTTCCCCTGCCTTCTTGCCTGTTGTGGATGGGGCCTGGGTCCCTCCCCTTACTTGGATCCCTGGCTGCTGTTCTGCTCTGTCATCTCCTCTGGCTTTGCTTTCCCCTGCTTTCTTGCCTGGTGGGGGTGGGACATGGTTCCCTCCCCTTATCTGGATCCCTGGCTGCTGCTCTGCTCTGTCGTCACCTCTGGCTGCTCTTTTCCCTGCTTTCTTGCCTGGTGGGGGTGTGTCCTGAGTTCTAGTTATATGGACATACAAATAAGTATGCAGAAACACTGTCTGCCAACCTTATATATGGTCATGGGTGTAGTCCCTTTGGTATGTTGCCTTTCCCTTCACTCAAATCAATTCTTGTCTCTACTTATCTGGCAGTATTCCTTCTCCTCCCCTCCTGCTCCTTCCCCTCCCCTCCCTGGTAACCAACAAAGAGAGTTCTCTTCCGTACATAAACCTTTCCTTGACTTTTTACCACAGTGAACTAATACAGCTTATCTTTCTGTGATTGACTTATTTGACTCAGCATGATATTCTCCAATTTCATCCACATTATACGGTGTTTAGGAGCTCAGGTGGCATAATGCCTAAGGCATTTGACTGCTAACCAGAAGACTGGTGGTTCAAACTCACCAGCCACTCCTCGGAAGGAAGGTTGGGCAATCTGCTTCTGTGCTGATACTGCCTCGGAAACCCAAGGAGGGGTCACTATGTGTCAGGTTTGACTTGATGGCACATAACAACAACATGCCATATAGATAATTAAAGGAAATCAAAGGTCAAAAATAAATCATATATAATTAAACCAAAAGAGACCTACGTAAATGGAAGGATATACCATGCTCATGGATAGGAAGAGTTAATATTCTGAGAATGTCAATACTACCCAAAGCAATCTACTGATGTAAGGCAGTTCTGATCCAGATTCCATCATCATTCTTTAAAGAGATGGAAAAAGTAATCACCAAGTTTATATGAGGAGGAAAGAGACCCTGGATGAGCAAAGCACTACTAAAGAAGAACAAAGTAGGAGACCTCACACTGCCCAATCTCAAAACCTATTATACAGCCATGGTAGTCAAAACAGCCTGGTATTGATACAATGACACACATAGACCAATGGAACAGAAATGGGAATCCAGAAGTAAATCCATCCACCTATGGACAGCTGATCTTTGACAAAGGGCCAAAGCCCATTAAATAGGGAAGAGATAATCTCTTTAACAAATAGTACTAGCAAAACTGGAAATCTATTTGCAGAAAAATGAAACTGGATCTGAATCTCACAGAATATTCAAAAACTAATTCAAGATGGATCAAAGATCTAAATGTAAAACCTGAAACTATAGATCATTAAAGCAAAAATATGGACAAACTTAGGGGCCCTAATACATGGTATAAATACACTATCAAACATAACTATCAAATATAATTAGAAATGCACAAACCCCAGAACAAAACTAGACGATTGGAACCTCATAAAAATTAAACCCTTTTTCACATCAAAAGACATCACAAAAAGCATGAAAAGAGAACCTACAGACTGGGAAAATTTTTTTTTTTACATCATACCAGACAATGGACTAATCTCTAAAATGTATAGAAAATGTCAACCCCTCAACAACAAAGGGACAAAAATCCCAATTAAAAAATGAGCAGAGGACATGAACAGATACTTAACCAAAGAAGACTTTCAGGGGTCCAACAAACACATGAAGAAATGCTTATGATCATTAGCCATTGTTGTTGTTATGTGCCGTGGAGTCAGACCCGACTCATAGCAACCCCTCTTTGGGTTTCCAAGGCTGTATCACTATGGAAGTAGATGCAAATCAAAACAAAAATGAAATGGCATCTCACCCCAGCATTAACAGCACAGTTAAAAAAAATAGAAAACAACAAATACTGGGAAGGGTGTGGAGAAACTAGAACTCTCATACATTGCTGGTGGGTCTGTAAAATGCTGCGACCATTGTGGAAAACTGTATGGTGCTTCCTTAAAAAGTTGGAAATAGAAAAACCGTATGATCAAGCAATCCCACTACTAGGGATATATCCTAGACAAGTAAGAGTTGTGACACGAACAGTTATGTGCCCACCCATATTGAGAGCAGCATTATTCACAATAGCAAAAGGATGAAAACAACCTAAATACCCATCAACAGATGAATGGTTAAACAAACTATGGTAAATACACACAATGGAATACTATATAACATTAAAGAAGAAGAAGAATGAATCTGTGAAACATCTCACGGCATGGATGAACCTGGAGCTATTCCTATATTTTCTTCTAAGTTTTATGATTTTAGTTCTTCTGTTTACATCATTTTGAGTTAATTTTTACGTATGGCATGAGGTAGGGATGCAACTTCATTCTCTAAGTGTGGAAATTCAATTGTTCCCGAACCATTTATTGAAGAGACTATTCTTTCCCCCATTGGATGGACTTAGTGTCCTTGCCAAAACTCAATTGGCCACTGTGTAGGTTTAGTTCTAGAACTTCAATTCTATTGCATTGGTCTCTGTCAATCCTTATATCAATATTACCCTGTTTTGATTACTATAGCTTTGTAGTATGTTTTGAAATCAGGAAGTATGAGCCTTCCTGCTTTGTTCTTCTTTTTCAAGATTGTTTTTGATATTTGGAACCCTTTGTGATTCCATATGAATTTGAGGATTGGCTTTCCATTTCTGCAAAAAAAAAAAAAAAAAAAGCTATTGGGATTTTGATAGGGATTGCATTGAATATGTAGATCAATTTGGGGAGTGTTGCCATCTTAACAATATTAAGTCTTCTAATCCATAAATACAGGATGTCATTCCATTATTTAGGTATTTAATTTCTTTCATCAATATTTTGTAGTTTTCAGTGTATCAGTCTTATACGTCCTTGGTTAAATTTATTCCTAAGCATTTTATTCTTTTTGATGGTATAATAAATGGAATTGTTTTCTTAATTTCATTTCAGGATTCTTCATTGCTCATATCGACCCTTCCTTGGGTGTCTGAGGCAGTATCTCTATGGAAGTAGATTGCCCAATCTTCCTTCCAAGGAGTGGCTGGTAGGCTTGAACCACCAGCCTTCTACACCACCAGAGCTCCTTTCTTCATTGCTAGTGTATAGCAATATAATTAATTTCTGTATATTGATCTGGTACCTGATAACTTCGCTGAATTTGTTTATTAGCTCTACTTGGTTGAAGGGGACTCTCTGGGGTTTTCTGTATAGATAGAATCGAGCCATCTATGAATAAAGATTTGTTTTACTTCTTTTCTGATCTGGATGCTTTTGATTTCTTTTCTTGCCTGATTGCTCTCGCTAGAACTTCTAGCTGATGCTGAATAGCAGTGGTAAAAGTAGACATACTTGTCTTGTTCCTGATCTTAGAGGGAAAGCTTTCAGCCTCTCACCATTAAGTACGATGTTAGATGTGGGTTTTTCATAAAGAACCCTTATCACGTTGAAGTTTCCCTTATATTCCTAGTTTTCTGAGTATATTTATCATGAAAAGGAGTGTTGGGTTTTATCAAATGCACTTTCTGTATCAATTGAAGTGATTGTGTGTTTTTTTTCCTTTTGTTCTATTTATGTGGTATATTACATTGATTGATCTTTACCTGCCCCCACCCAGCTTTCAGTCAGATATTGAACAAACAAATAGCCCTCTTTTATTAGAGACTGTGGAGCTCTGCAAACTTAGACTCAGTGAACTTCAGATAGCAGAACACAGATCTTCCCTGGTTCTCAGCACATGCATCATATAACACCAATATTAGTATCCTATTGCTGATGCAACAAATTCCCACAAACAAATTGACTTGAAACACACAAACTTATCATCTTACAATTCTGCAAGTCAAAAGTCCAGCTGGGTCTCACTGGGTTAAAATCAAAGTATAGATATGTCTGTGTTAGTTTTTGGAGGCTCTGGAGGAGAATGTTTCCTTTCCTTTGCCAGCTTCGAGAGGCTGCCTGCATTCCTTGACTCATGGACCATCCCTTCAATGTTAAGCCAGCAGTATAGCATCTTTAGTTTCTTTCTCTGACTCTCCTGCCCCTCTCTTACCCTTATAAGAACCCTTGTGATTACATTGGACACAGATAATTCAGGAGACTGTCGCATCTCAAGGTCTTTAACTGAATTATGTTAGCAAACTCTCTTTTGCCATCTAAGGTAACATGCCACAGTTTCTGTGGAGCTATTATTCTGTCTACCACAAATATCTAGTTATATGCATAGCTGGGTAAGCAGTAGTGTCACACCAAGGCTCGAGGTCAGCAACAAAACATACAAATCACACACTCTAACGGTACATGAGGTAATGCTTTACTCACATAGAGAAGAGACAGCGAGATCAGCTTCAACTGTGGGCACCTGTCTCCATGGCCAGCAAGTCCCACATTGAGACCGCTGCCAGGGAGATGTGTCACGCACACCATTCTTGTGCCATGATCAAAGGAGCAATTCCATTCCTTCCTCACTGGGAACAGATATAGAATTGGGTTGGCCGGTACCATATGGGGCCCATGCATGTGCACAGTTACTGTTTGCTAAAAACAGGGAGAAGGGCTTTTCTGATAATGAGAAGGGGCTGAGAGTGAGAGACCCAATTCCCAGCCTCCCTATCAGAGAATGTTCTGGGCCCAAGGCCTTTGCTTTGGCAGACCGACTGGACACGTAGAAGCAGACTGTCCTCCTAGCAAGAGGTGAACAAAAGTAGCACTCCCTGCTCTCATGGATGCTTACAGTCTAAAATTGCCACCATTCTTCAATCTCCTACAATTTTGACCCCCCAAAAAAAGACTGTGAATTATATAAGATACCAAGCCTTGGATCACTCAAACTCTTAAAACCAGCAACGTGTTTCTCCTTTTCAACTCCTGCAACCAACTACTACTTATCAAGACCTGCTCATCATATCTGAGAAATGAAGCATGTATCTTCTATACTCTTTACTAACATTGTCTTCATCAGTTGCCGTTTTAAAATCATTTCCTAACCTGTTTCCTGTCACCGATTTTGTCCAGTCTCTATCACAGCTATAGTGAATGTGAGAAGGAGGAGGAGGGGGGAAAGACGGAGGAGAGGGAAGAAAAGAAGGGAGAAAGGAGGAAAAGGGGGGAGGAGACAGAGGAGGAGAAGAAGTTGCTCTTCCTCTTTAAACTTTCATTAGTTCTCCATTGTCCTGTGGTGGTTGTTATGTGCCGTCGAATCGGACCCGACTCGTAGCGACCCCTCCTTGGGTTTCCGGGGCAGTATCACTACGGAAGTAGATTGGCCAACCTTCCTTCTGAGGAGTGGCTAACCAGAGCTCCCTAGTTTCAACATACTTAAAAAAAAAAAAAAAACAACACTTTTTATTGTCATTTGAGTGAAAGTTTACCGAGCAAATTGATTTTCTGTTCAACAATTCATACACATTTTGTTTCATGGCATTGTCTGCAGTCCCCACAGTATAATAGCACTCTTCCTCCATCCTCCGTGTGTGTATTGTTTCCATTGGCCCTTCTTTCCTGTCTCTTCCTGCCTTCTGAGCTTTATCCCTGGGCAAATGTTGCCCTTTTGATGTCCTATGGTTGATTGTTCGAAGGAGTACATACCTCCCCGGTGTTACTGTTCATCATATAGGCCTATTTTGTAGCCGAAAGTTGAGCCATGGGGGTGAGTTTGGTTGT
Source organism: Orycteropus afer afer (assembly GCF_000298275.1). Lineage (NCBI taxonomy): Eukaryota > Metazoa > Chordata > Mammalia > Tubulidentata > Orycteropodidae > Orycteropus > Orycteropus afer. The sequence continues at coordinate 35,610 of NW_006922577.1, forward strand.
AGGCTTCAAGGGTGCCTAAGGGCCATAGTCTCAGGGAATTCAACACTCTATATCAGACCAGAGGAGCTCTGGTGCGTAGTGCCTAAGGCACTTGACTGCTAACCAGAAGGCTGGCAGTTCAAACCCACCAGCCACTCCTTGGAAGGAAGGTTGGGCAATCTACTTCTGTAGTGATACCACCTCGGAAACCCAAAGAGGGGTTGCTATGAGTTGGTTCCAACTCCATGGCAGTGGTTGTGTTGCACTGCATTGTGTTATCAGACCAGTAATGATTACGAGTTTTATTCCATACTTTGGTCCCACTCTACTCAGGACCTCCTCTTGTGATCCCTTTCAGAGTAGTTAGTAATGGTTGCCAGGCACCAGCTAATTCTTTTGGTTTCAGGGTCATAGAGGCTAGGGTTTACATGGTCTATTATTGTTTTGGACACATTGTGTCCTGGAATCTTTTCTTTTCTTCACTCTGCTTTGCTTTGGACAGGGAGAGACCAACAGTTTAACCTTAGAGGGCAGCTAGCTTGCTTTTTTAAGACCCGTCACTATGCACCACAGTAGGATGTAGAACATTGTCTTTGTGAATTACGTTATAGCAGTTGACTTAGTGGTTCCCTGAGACAGAGGTCCTAAGCCCCAAAACTCAGTGACTCATTACCTGAAGGTGTTTGGTTATGGGTTAAGAAGTTTTCATAGCTTTGTCCCATTTGCTCTACTATACACATAAAGATACTTACAGCACATACAAATAATGTATGTAGAAACATTTTCTGCCAGACCTAATATAGCTGTGGGTATAGTCATGTTTGCCTACCCATACTTACTCAGCTTGCCAATCAGGTAAAGTTTTCTTAGATCTGACACCAAAAGCACAATCCATGAGAGAAAACAAGTAATAAATTGGACTTAATCAAAATTAAGAACTTTTGCTCTTCAAAAGACACTGTTAAGCAATGTCTCTGAGCAGTAAATGGGGAAGTTATTATATTTTTTAAAAAAGGCACTGTTAAGAAAACAAAAACATAAATATAGAAGGGGGAAAAATTGGAAAACACATATCTGCTAAAGGACCTTTATCCAGATTATATTAAGAACTCTCAAAACTCAATAATAAAAAAGTATAAAAATAGGCAAAAGATTTTTTACTATTTTCGCCAAACACCTACTTCAACAAACATATATGGGTGGCAAATAAACTCATGAAAAACTACCCAAGAACATTAGTCATTTGATAAAGGCACATTAAAACCACAATGAAGTACACTAGACACTGCTTAGAAAAAAAAAAAAAAAAATCCAAACCCACTGCCATCGAGTTGATTCTGACTCATAGCAACCCCCACTGGGTTTCCAGGGCTGTAAATCTTTATGGAAGTAGATTGCCGCATCTTCCTTCCATGGAGCAGCTGGTGGGTTTGGAAGAGCAGGTGGGGGTTTAAACCACCGACCTCCTGGTTAGCAGCCAAATGCCTTACCACTGTGCTACCAGAACTCCTTCAGATACTTATTAGCATGATTTTAAAATGAAACAATCCTGAAATATTAAGTGCTGAGAAGCATATAGAGCAACTGGAACTCTCATGCATTACTGTTGGCAATATAGAATGGTATGGCCACTTTAGAAAACAGTGGCAGTTTTCCTTTAAAGTTAAATGTATACTTACCATATGGCCCAACATCGCCACTTTCGGATATTTACCCAAGTGAAATGAACGCTTACGTTAACAGAAAAGCTTGTATGTAAATTTTTATAGCAGTTTTATTCACACTATCATAGAATTGGAAACAATCTGCTCATTTCCTGGGCTTCCCCCTACCTGTCCCAGGCCACTGGCCCTGTCTGCCACTGCTTCCTGTCACCTGGGGGCTTTCCCCACCTTTCACCACAATAAAAGTAAAAAAATAAAGAAAGAAAAAATAAAAATAAAGAAAAGAAAAGAAAAAAATTCTGATTCATCCATTAATGGAATACTACTCAGCAATAAAAAGGAACAAACCCCTAATACAAGCAACAACATGGAGGAATCCTAACTGTATATTGAAAGAAACCCATCCCAAAAGGTGATATACTGTATGATTCTATTTATATGACATTCTGGAAAAGACAAAACTAGAGATAGACAACAGATCAATGGTTGCCAGGGACTCTGGGTAGGGGGAGGTGTGAGGGAATTTTCTGGGGTGATGCGACAGCTCTATAACTTGATTTCGATGGTGGTTACCTGAAGGCATGCACTTGTCAAAACTGACCGAACTCGACACTGAAATGGGTGACTTTTACTGTATGTCTCCTACAGTTCATTAAAAAAAGGTTATAGATCAAACCAGCTCGCTAATTGTAAATTGGGTCAATTATCTTGGAATTAATTTAGTTCTCTTCTTCCCCTTCCATACCTTAGTCGGGCCATGACTTTCTCAGCATGTGCTATGCTCCTCTGAGTTGCTGTAGGGGAAATGGCAGTTGGAGTCCTAATAATCAGCCTGCGTGCTCATTAGCGTGCTTGGAAGGCTCAAAGGAGGGCGTGCACTCGGAGTAATTAAAAACAACCTCATCTTGTGCAAAGACCATGCAATTAGGCAGCTCAAGTGAAGAGGATGGCCAAGCCACGATAGCACTGCCAGGCCAAGTACTGGGAGCTGGACCACATCCCCCAGGTTCAGAGCCACATCCAGCACAGCTGTGACCCAGGCAGTCTTGGGGTCTTCCCTGTGGGGAGTGAGGAGCGGGTCACGCCCTCCACTTTTGGCCTTGTTTGCTTCAACAACTGAAAAAACTCACATAAAATTGGCCATTTCATTTGGAGTATGATTTCACTTCTCCGTATGTCCAGAGCTATGCCCTAGCTCACTTTTCTATCTACATCATTAGCAAAGAAGGCCCATCTCTCCCATTTACCTTCATTGTTAGGTGTGGCAGATGTTGCTGGTGTTCCACCCATCTCCCCTGGGCACTCACAGCGGGTACCCACAAACACAGCCTGCCCGCAAGTGCCTGCGACCCTGTCTGAGGGCATCTTGGGCCTCATCAGCCTGTGTGGCCCTCGTACAAGGCGGCTGGAAGTGTCAGGGAAGAATGCCCCCGGAGCGGTCCTCAGCCAGTGAGAAACAGGAGTGGATGCATAAATGCCCCAGTTTCCTTGCCTCCAGGTAGAACAAGTCTGGCTTGCTCTGTACTGTCTCCCAGAGGTCCTCAGCTGGGACCAGTTGCCCCAGAAGTCTTCTGTCATGAACACACCTTTTATTGTCTTCTTACTCACTTTCCCTCACCAGTGCATCTCAGGATCACCTCCCAAATAAACTACTTGGCTTAAATCCTGGTCTCAGGGTCTGCTTCTGGGACAGCCCAAGCTAAGACACATTCAGTGCAGCAACTGAAGAACCATTCCATCCCATGACTGGGTGGGCAGATACACCTCTCTACAAAATGAGATGCCCTGTGGAACCTCAGCTAAGGGGGTAGATTTGGTTCATACGCATGATTTACACAGCAGGGTAGTACAGGGATTTTCATTGGGTTGATGGGGGGACAGTTTTGCTGCCATGAGGACATTTGGCAATGTCTGGAGACATTTTTGGTGGTCAACCTCTGGATGGCAGAGTCTCAATTGGTGTGAGTTGCCAGGCTGACCCCCTCCTATAACCCTAGAGGTTGAGCATGTGACCTCATTTGTGGGACGGGGCCTCCATTCCGACAGTTTATGCGGGAACAACTGTGGAAGAGGCCTCTCTTACAGCTAAGACCACCAAGCTGGTGTCTAAATGGGGGGATTGCATGAGAATGAAGCCAATACAGAGGGTCGCAGACCACAAGATGGAGCATTATTTGAGCTCCTGGATCCAGCCCAGCCTGAAGGCATTTATTCTGGACTTGTCAGGGGAACCAATAATCTTTACAGGTAAACTAACTAACTAACCGAGGGTGGAGTGCTACTGGCATCTAGTGGATGAAGGCCTGGAATGCTGCTAAACATCCTACAAAGCACAGGACATTCCCCCCACAACAATGTCAACAGTGCCCAGGTTGAGAAAGCCTGCCTATAGCACTAGGGTCAGGAGACCTGCCCATGTGGGCTTTCTCAACTCTAAAAGAGGATAAAGAATTTGTATTGCAAGGTTTTTATGAGTCTTGAGTGGAGGCAACTGGAGCTTAGAGTCACTCATTAATCCATTAATGAACTTGCTCTTTCCATGTGCCTGTTATGTACCAAGCAGTGACCAAGTTGGTGAGCAGACAAGACGGAAAGACAGGTCCCTTGGCCTCAGTGAATCCAGAGGCTGGGCATGGAGAAACTGTGCATACATACACTCAATTCAACTTGATTGAGATGCCAATTTGAATGAGGCAAGTGAGGCACCCAGGGCACCGACCCTGCCCGGGCTCACACAACCCTGAGAATGAGTGCCTCCTTGGTGTGGCTAGCACAGCACTTCCCTCCCCTTAGTTTCAGACCTGCTTGTTGGCCATGGCAGAAAGCTAGGAAGTCTAGTGTTGAGGCTAGCAGCAGCCAGCTGAAGCCTTGGACTTCTTCATTTGTAAAATGATCACTTGATCAAGCACAGGGATACAGCCCCGAGGCTCCTCCCACAGGCTCAGCCATTTCTCACCTGACAAAACCTCTAAGCAGAGCTTACCCTACCCAGATGGAGCAGATACTGTTAGAGAACTGATGCCGTTCCAGACCCAACTCACAGCAAATACCTGAGGACAAGAGGAATGGGCTCATGGGAGGTGATGAGCCTGGAAGAGTCTGGTAGGCAGCTAAGTGCATCTGTTCAAGTTGGAAGAATAATTGCTAGTGCTCTCACTGAGGCTCCTGAGCTCAGGTTTCTCCTCAGCTCCTGAAACAGATGGTGTCAGGATCTCATTAATTCATGGGTTATTTCACTTGGATATCTGGATTTATGGGTAGCAAGTATTATTTACTTTTCCAGTTCTTCATAGTTAGCCTAAATTTAGGCATGTGGAGAGAAAAAAAGGCAGGGAAGGATGGTGAGAAGAGTTAAGAAACTCAACTCTTTCAAGCCCCCTTGAAGTGCCCAGAAGTCTCCATTTGCATAAAGGCACTCGAAATGCTGTTCATGAATGACGGTCCTCTTTAAGGAACTCTGTTGTTCAAGGAGGTTTTCATCCTACTTTCATATACTGTATCTACTGTGATCCGTAATCATCATCATCACTGTTGGTAATAAAACTCCATTTATTTTAAAATCATCCGTAATTCAGGAGTTTCACTAGTTTCTCTTGGGTTCTTCTCATTGAGACTTTTCAATGACTATTACTGTATCGCTAAGTCTAGATCTAAACAGCAAGCTATTCTTTTAAGAACCTAAGCCAAAAGGCCAGCAGGATGGCGGGCTACTACGTTACTAGAGGAGCTCCTGTCTGGTGCTAATGGTTAAGGCACGCGGCTGCTACCGAAAGGTTGGAGGTTCAAGTCCACCCAGAGGCACCTTGGATGAAAGGCCTGGTGATCCACGTGAGAAAAACCAGCTATTGAAAACTCTACACAGTTCTACTGCGACTAACATGGGGTCATTGTGAGTTGGGATCGACTCAATGGTAACTGGTTTTACTTGGTAGAAAACGATGACCCAGAAATTATCTAAGCTTCAATCTCAGCCTCCAAATCCACCATTAAGACCCTCTCTAGGAGCTCTGGTAGCGTAGTGCCTAAGGCACTTGACTGCTAACCAGAAGGCTCTTGGTTCAAACCCACTAGCCACTCCTCGGAAGGAAGATGGGGCAATCTATTTCCGTTGTGATACTGCCTCGGAAACCCAAGCAAGGACGGTCGCTATGAGTCGGGTCCGACTCCACGGCTCACAACAACTATGGACTATAGTTACTGTTATCATTTAAAATTTACTGCCATCACCTACAACAATAGTTCTCATCCTATCACACCCAAATCACCTTTTAAAAACAAATGCTTTTGTGTACCTTACCATCCTGCTTAGCAACCCATAGACACTATAACTTAGCTGCCACTTAATTAGAGACAAAACACATAGGGAAATAAAAGGAAAGTTCTTACCTGTAAGAATATCATGTTATGCGTGCACCAGTAGGGCAACGCTTAGGTCCTGGATCAATGGAAGACACCATGAGGAATTCTTATGCCTGTACCAGATATATGGAGTTCCATGTATGTGGGAGCTACTGCTGCACACTCCCTGGGATGTGCTGAATTGGTGACAGATACCAGGAGCAGCACTGCCATCGATGACAAAACTCACTGCCAACAAGTAGATCGCCACTAACAGCAACCCCCACTGGGTTTCCAAGGCTGTAACTCTTTATGCAAGCAGCCGGCCCGTCTTTCTTTAGCCAAGTGGCTGGTGGCCTGGAACCACTGGCCTTTTGAATAGCAGTCAAATATCTTAACCAGCTCTGGTAGCATAGTGCCTAAGGCACTTGACTGCTAACCAGAAGGCTGGTGGTTCAAACCCCGAGCCACTCCTCGGAAGCAAGGTTGGGCAATCTACTTCCGTAGTGATACTGCCTCGGCAGCCCAAAGAGGGGTCGCTATGAGTTGGGTCCAACTCGATGGCACATAACAACAACAACAACAACATAACCTGAGGTTCTTATTGATGCCAAGAGATTCCCCAAACAGTGAAGAATTCTTAGTAAAGTCCCCAACAAATCAAATCACACACAAACACCCCTGCGCATGCGCACATGCACAACAATAACAAGTTAACAACTTGCCGTGCTCATCATTGCATTCCTGTGAAAGCTGGTGGGTATTAAAATCACCCCAAAAATGCATCTATTGTTTTTATGTTTGCACAAGCTTTTATGCGTATGTCTTTAATATTAAATTGCAAAGAAGTGCGGGTGTATGTCTTTAACATGAAATTGCAAAGACGTGCTCCTACTCCGCCAGCTCGATGTGGGGGCGCTCGACCAGGAAATGAAACTCTAGACCCCCTTGCAGAAGTGCAGAGGGCAGGCGTGCCTTCATTGTGAGTCTTGCGTCATGTAGCAGAGCCTGGCCTGCGTAGAAAGGAGTCCGCCATATCGCAGTGAGCTGGCGGCACCATCTCAAGGCCCAGCGGCGACGTCCGGACAAGCACAGGTATTGTGGGGAACCCAAGAGATTTTGTATAGAAAACTTAAGAGAATTGTGTGTGGCACTTCTTTGAGGGCGGGTTTCGTGCTGTACGTAAAGTGATTATAGGCCATTTGCTCCACAAGGGAGATGCAGGATCGGGAAATGCTGGGTCTTGCAGTACTAGAGCACTGAGATTAAAGACATGATTTTCACCCGATTTCATCAATGCATAAGGAGCTCTGGTAACGTAGTGCCTAAGGCATTTGCCTGCTAACCAGAAGGTTGGCGGTTCATACCCACCAGCCACTCTGTGGAAGGAAGACTGAGCAATCCACTTCTGTAAAGATTTACTGCCTCGGAAAACCAAAGGGGTTCGCTCTGAGTTGGAATGGACTCAATGGCAGTGCATTTGTTCATTATCGTCATCGTC
>NW_006922577.1:44197-46739 GCF_000298275.1 Orycteropus afer afer
CTGCCTTGGAAACCCAAGGAGGGGTCGCTATGAGTCGGGGCCGACTCGATGGCAAATAACAACAACAACATGGGGCAGTTCTACTCTGTCCTGTAGGGTCCTATGAGTGGGAATGGACTCGATGGCAGTGGGTTGGCTTCGGGGTGGTTTTCATCAACACATGTAGTTTTCGTCTTCTCCAGTGCCCGTGTCTTACTACAATGGAGCAGGCTTTAGAAGCAGCTTTGGAGTGTGCGGACGATCTCATTGAAAATGCCCAACAGAGACCTCCTACAATGGAATGCTTGTCTAGTGAAAGAAAATCATTATTTCAAAAACTCCATGACTTATATGTGGAAGAATGTGAAAAAGAGCCTGTGGATGTGCAGGAATTAAGAACAAATGTGAACCTGTTAGAGAAGCTTGTTATGCGAGAGCGCTTGTCACATTTAGTGGTCAGCCTATACCCTGGCAGTGAGGGCTATTCACTGATGTTCAGCGGGGAAAATAAATCAGAATCTGAGACCATTAAGCTGCCTTATGAGGAAAGGGAATTCCTTGAATACTTGGATGCGGAAGAATTACCTCCTCTTTTGGTTGAGTACCTGGAAAAATCTCAGGTGAATATGTTTTACTCTGGATGTGTCATCGCAGAAGTCCGTGACTACAGGCAGTGCAGTAATACGCAGTCTCCTGGCTACCAAAGTAGGCATGTTCTCCTACGTCCAACAATGCAGACTTTAGCCCAAGATGTGCATTCAATAACAAATGAGGACTCTAACTGGACCGAGGAAGACAAACTTGCACTTGAGAGCCAACTGATCTTAGCTACAGCTGAACCTCTGTGTCTCGATCCTTCCGTAGCTGTCACCTGCACTGCAAATAGACTGCTCTATGAGAAGCAGAAGATGAACACTCACCCAATGAAACAGTGTTTCAAGAGGTGCTTTAGGTCCTCTCTGAACCAACAGCCAGAGCTGTCTGATGATCCACCACCATCTCCGCTAACACCATTCACTTCTTGCCAAGAAAGGAAAAAAAGAAAAGCAAATCAGCAACATGACCTCAAAATTTCTCAAGCAGGAAATTGTGTGGATATGTGGAAACAAAGTCCCTGTGATCTGGCCATGCCTTCTAGGGTGGATGTGGAGAAGCACACAAAGATGGAAAAGTTCGTCATACCTGATGACTCACGACCAATTGTCTGGGCAGCATGTGAGAAAAACGATGATGACTTCTTAGAGCGGGGAGCTGGTCATCAGCATTGGACAGCAAGTCTAGCTGCCATGCAGTCACGTGACCCAGTCCTCTCTGAGACAATACAACCCTGTGAAGACGATGAGGAAAATGATATTGAGCGGTCTCCATTCCTCTTCTCCATAGATGATCATCCAGATTTGTTCATAACTGGACCAAAGGCTGCTGCTGAGACTGTAGTCAGTCAGAACCAGGACTTGGTGCAGAAGGAAGCCAAATGCCCGGAAAGGATTTCCCACAGCTCCACTGGTTCAGCCAGTCTGAGTCAACGTTCTCTAAGGGAAGAAGTAGAACAACCTCAGACAGGGTTGGTTCCATCTTCAGTATTGAGCAAGGAAGTAAAACATCTTCTTCCACCCGCCAAGCTTCCTTCAAGCTTGGAAACCAGTTCCTCCGTTAACCTTTCTACCCCACAGCAGGGAAGAAGCTTTCTGAAATCTCCAACTCCTTCTCCTGCATCTAAGCCACCAGTTCCTTGTCAGAAGTCATCTGTGGATCTCAGTCGAGTTAGCACGCTTTCTGCAGCAGCCCCATCACCTGCCAGCTCATCACAAAGACCCATGGTCGTGGCAAACACTGCCACACTGAAGTCCATCGATGCCATGGGCTCTGGTCACGGAGCAGAGGCGTCAGTGAGTGGTTCAAAACCCACGCTGGCTTGTAGCCCCAGTGCCAAAACTCCTGCAGAAGTAAATCCAAATGGCTGTGTCCCGTCCAGGGTTCCAGTACCAGCTGCAGTGCCAGATGCAGTGCAGGCAGCTTCTGAAGCAGGTGTTTCACGTAAAATAAACATGATTTCATTTGTTGGGCCTTTAACTCTAGTCCACCTTCCAGATGGCCAATTCTTTCTTATCCTACAGCAGCAGAAGAAGAAGCAGCAGCAGCAACACCAGCAGCAGGAACAACAGCAGCAACAGCATCACATCTTCAGCTTTACTCTAAAGCAACCACCTAGGAAACCCGGAACTCTTCCTCACCAGCCAGGGGGACAGGATTCTGCAAAACATTCAGTCATTTTGCCACAGTGCCCTCAGTTTATTCCACTAAATCAGCCTCAGCATCCTCCAGCTCATCCTCAAAAGCCAAGAGGACAGGGTTCAATCATTCAGCAGCACGCTAAGCTTACTCCACAACTACGTGTGCTTCCCATGACTTGTCCTCAAAAGCCAAGAGGACGGGGCTCTGTACAACATTCAGTCACTCTGCAGCAGCACTCTCAGTTCCCTGCCCAGCCACAGCAGTGCCCTCGATGTACTGCCCAGCCACAGCAGCGCCCGGCGTTCCCTGCCCAGCCACAGCAGCGCTC
>NW_006922577.1:47951-61239 GCF_000298275.1 Orycteropus afer afer
CACTGCCCAGCCACAGCGGCGCCCGGGGTTCACTGCCCAGCCACAGCGGCGCCCTCGGTTTACTGCACAGCTACATCAGCATCCCCCAAGTCATCATCAAAAGCCAGGAGGACAGGGCTTTGCACCAGGTTCAATCATTCTACAGCAGCGCTCCAAGTCTACTCCCCAACAACCAGCTCAGCATCTGCCAGCTGATCCTCAGCAGCCGGGAGGACAGGGCTCTGCACAAGGTTCAACCAGTCAAGCACAGGCTTTCACCATTGAGCAAGCTCTTCTTAATAACCTTCCCAAGTTACAGCATGTCGTGCCAGCCCAGACAGTTGTGTTGCCTCAGCTTCCCTCTGTCCAGAAGAAACCTCAGCGAAGCCTTCCGCAGCAGAGAGTCCAGATCCCCACTGACATCCCACAGCAGAAGCCACACATACAGCTGTTGAAAACCTTGCAGCGTCCAGTGTTTGTGACCGAGGCAGACAAGGAGGCAGGTCAGCCCCGTTGTCACCAGGGTACAGGCAGCCAGTCAGCAGGTAAGATGAAGACAGGTACAGCAACCATGCCAAATCCTGAGTCTTAAGTTATTTTCTTCCCTTTTGTTTCAAAACACAAGAACATCAGATCCAAAGGATTCTGAGTTTTTACTTTTTATTTTTAATGTGTTAGTATTTTATGTTGCTAGATGTACAAACTTTATACAACTCACACTATATGGTTCATTTAATTTTTTAAAATTGAAAACAGGTAAAGTATTTGGTTTGCCTAAATGATTGTTTTTATTTTTTTTTTAAATATATTAATAAACTTTATTTTCAGAGCAGTTTTAGGCTTACAGAAAACTGAGCCCATAATACAGAAAGTTCTCCTATAACCCTCTCTCCTCTGTTCACAGTTTCAGTTAACAACATTGTCCATTCCTTTAGCACACGTGTTACTTATTAATAACAAAAGCTCATAGTTTATACTGGGGTTCACACTTTGTGTTTTACAGTTCTATAGTCTTTGACAAATGCATAGTGTCATCACAGTGTCATATATAATAGTTTCACTGCCCTAAAATATCCCTGTGCTGTGTCTGTTCATCCCTTAACCAACCCACTGCCATCAAGTTGATTCTGACTCATAGCGGGCCCTCCCCGAAATCTCTGGCAACCACTAATCTTTTTACTATCTCTGTAGTTTTGACTTTCTGAGGATGTCTTACAGTTGGAATCATACAGTATGTACACTTTTCAGACTGGCTTCTTTCGCTTAGCAACATGAATATAAAGCTTCTCCATGAGGCTTAATAGCTCATTTCCTTTTGTTGTCGCTATGAGTCGGAATCAAGTCGATGGCAGTGAGTTTAGGTTGTTTTTGGTTTATAAGCATTCTTGTGCAGATTTTTGTGTGGATGTAAGTTTTCAACTTAGTTGGGTGAATACTTCGGAGTGTGATTTTTGGACTGTTTTGTCAGCCTGTGTTCAGCTTTGAATGAAACTGCCAGACTGTCTTCCACAGTGGCTGAGGCATTTTGCATTCCTACCAGCAATGAATAAGCGTTCTGGTTATTCCATATCTTCACATAATTTTGATGTGTTACAGTTTTGGAATTTTGCCCATCTGCTAGATGTGTAGTGATGTCATTGTTGTTTTAATTTGCAAATGGTTTCACTGTCTATAATATATATTGAAATGACCTAAGCAATGTAGAACTATCGTTCGGAAGAATATAGTTGGACTTTTTTTGTTGTTGTTGTTATAAAAGGATTGTGTATACTGTAATAAATAGAATTTTTACAAGTCTGATTTTTAAAAATTATTTTTAAATCTGCAGAAAAATGATGCTGGTTGCACTTAGATCGAGGTACATCAGAGACCTCCAATTGAGGCAGGTATGCTTGGTGACAGGTCCTTCCTTAAAAGATCCCAGCTGCATTTGGTGCCACCTGAAGAGCCCAGCACTTCTGCTCCCACCAGCCTTGAAAAGACCCCTCTGGAACATCTTGTCTTCTCTCTATTTGTAAAAGCATCTGCACTTTGTAGAACTCTAGCTTGTTTGCAAACAGTTAAACACCTGAACATTTGAAAATCCCTTTCAATTATATAGGAGCTCTGGTAGCATAGTGCCCAAAGCATTTGACTTCTAACCTAGAAGGCTGGTGGTTCAAACCCACCAGCCACTCCTCGGAAGGAAGGTTGGGCAATCCGCTTCCCTAGTGATACCTCCTCAGAAACCCAAGGAGGTGTCACTATGGATCGGATCCAACCCAATGGCAGTGAGTTTATTTGTTTGCTTTTCAAATGTTGGTGATCTGGTTAGATTCTAAAGTGCAGACCTTCTTTTTTTCTTTCATGTTCCTTCCCTTTGCTTATTCGCCATCAAATGTTCAGCAATTCCTACTCCCTGACTTTTTCTTTCCTTTTTCTTGTTTCACAAGAATTCAAAGATCCCTAAAACTCTCCGTGCCGATTATGTACTGTTGTATTACAACTTTGAAGAGCAACCATTCTACATAAAATATGTTTTTTCTAAGTTTCCTTGCATTTGTCTCTGTTTTAATTTGCCCTAAAGAAAAAGGAAATCTGGTCCAGCACTAAAGTGATTAGTGTAGAGACAGGTAACCAGTGATCATTCTTATCGATTCGCCCCACTATATTCATGTGCTGTTAAAGAAGGATTTCAAGCAACTTCAAGCAAACACATCACATTGCCAAGCAAGTGACACTGAGCCCATTAGAGTTTTATATAAGCCGTCCTGGAACCCTTGGGAATGGTGCCTGGACTTTTGAGAAATGAACCAGTTCAGTGAGCAAATTAAAGAGTTCACAATCGGCCTTAGGAGCCAACTAGAGACCTGAACTCAGGGTCTCCCATATTTGGTGTACGTCCTCTCTTTATGGTGCCCCATAACTAGTCCTTTCAAGTGCTACACGGAAATACCCACTGCACTTGCACTTGAATGATATGGCTCTCCCTTCCTAAGCAATCAAATCAGTCTGGCTTTGTTTCAGATTACCATTCGGTGGCCTTTGTTTATGACTTCCTCCAAGGGTGGTACTTGGATGCGACTGCCGCAGTGGTGAAGAGTAAGTGTGTCACCCTCAATATAAAATCCCAGACTGTATTTGTTCAAACAACTGCTGGCGGAGGATTGCCCATACACCTCACACTGTGTTGGGCCCTTGGTGGAAGGGGGGGACACAGATACCAAAGAAAAGTAAAATACTTCAGAGTATAGATCGCATCTGAACTTTGTCTCGTTTTATCCTTCAGCAGTTTAGCCTAGATTTGCAGCGTGAGAAACTCTTGATAGAAAGATGACTGTTATGTGAATAAATATGAGTGCACAATAGAGAATGGGAAATGCAAGATTCAAGATGTCCGTGGCTTATAACCATGCCACCCTCAGAGATAAGGATACCAGGAGGTGATGGAAGGTTCCAAGAGAAAAAATGTTGCCCAGCCTCTGAAGTCCAGGTATGTGTCTCTACACAGAGTTTATGCTTACTTAGAAGTGCTTGTTGTTAGTTGCCCTCTAGTGACCCCATGTGTGCAGAGTAGAACTGTGTTCCATAGAGTTTTCAAGGCTGTGGCCTTTTGGACGCAGATCACCAGGCCTTTCTCCCGAGGTGCCTCTGGGTGGCTTCGAACCAGCAGCCTTTCAGCTGGTAGTTAAAGGCTTCATGGTGTGCACCACCCAGGGAGTGGTAAAAGAAAAAGGCTGTCATTCAATTGTAGATTTTTATTTTGGGGAATCTAATTTTACAAAGAAACTTTTGTCTTAAAAGTATCAGAAACATCTTAGGTTCCTTACTGACAGGCTATCTCCAGGGTCCTGTACCCACTTCTCCCACCTCCCAACTGATAGCGATATTGTCCTTTGTCTTTGTTGAATGCTGGGTCCCCAACATATCACCAAGACCACCTGTTTATTAGACAAAGCTAAGTTTATTTTCACCAGTTGGGGGAGTACTACCTCGACTGAGTCTTAATAGCACTGCAGGTAGTTACATACTTTTCCCACAGAATATAATAAAGTAACCCATCACCAGGATTTATTTTTACACAAATAACACAAGCCTTCTATGTTTGTTTGCCTGCTGCATCATCCTCCCTGCAAGGTATTTTCATAGGCACTGTGATGCCTTTTTTTCCTTTTTTCACATGTTGCTGTATTTTATGTATATGGAAAGTATATTTAGCTGTTTAAATTACATTTTGAAAAAAAAACCCTAGGCTATAAAACATGGGATGTTTTCTCTCTGAGTTTTCACTATGTGCTAGGCACTGCTCTGTTTTACATGTTTCAACTCCCTTGGTCCTTATAAAATCCATATAAGAAAGGAGCAATTGTAGATGAGGAAACAAGGCCTTCAGAGGTTAAGGCTGAAGGTCACCTAGCTAAGAAGTGTCAGTGCCTGCATTAGCCACTCAAGCCTCGTGGGGTCAGAGACCATGTTCTTTACCTCACTGCTTTCTCCACTGCTTCACTGAGGGTCCGACACAGGCCAGTCCCCAGTGAGGTCCTGGAGAGACCCCATGGTATGGATGCAGTGACAGCAGTCTGGCATTGAAGTATATGTGGGTTTCGAGGGGGTCTAATAACTGACAGGGAGCTCTGGGGGCGTAATGCCTAAGGCATTTGATTGCTAACCAGAAGGCTGGAGATTCAAACCCACCAGCCACTCCTCGGAAGGAAGGTTGGCCAATCTGCTTCCGTCGTGATACTGCCTCGCAAACCCAAGGAGGGGTCGACTATGAATCGGATCTGACTCGATGGCAGTGAGAGTTTGGTTTAATAACTGGCATCTCTGCTGTTGTTTGGAACCAGTTGAGAGAGAGCAATCAATGTGTTATCTTTAAAATTGATGCTCATGTATTAATCCAAAACCCCCTGCTGTCGAGCTGATTCTGACTCACAGTGACCCTACAAGACAGAAATAGATTGTCACATGTTTCTCCTGTGGTGGGTTCAAACCACTGACCTTTTAGTTAGTAGCCCAACTGTTAATCACTGAGCTACCAGGGCTCCTTGCTCGGATATTACCAAAAAACAAACTCATTGCCGTTGAGTCAATTCCAGCTCATATCAACCCCTCCTTGGGTTTCCGAGGCGGTATTACTACAGAAGTAGATTGCCCAACCTTCCTTCTGAGGAGTGGCTGGTGGCTT
Organism: Orycteropus afer afer; assembly: GCF_000298275.1. NCBI lineage: Eukaryota > Metazoa > Chordata > Mammalia > Tubulidentata > Orycteropodidae > Orycteropus > Orycteropus afer. The sequence continues at coordinate 53,098 of NW_006922577.1, forward strand.
TGAACCAGAAGGTTAGCCCTCAAGTGCCTTAGGCACTATGCTACCAGAGTTTCTTTACAAAGTCATTTGTTGTTGTGTGCCATGGAGTCGGATCCGACTCATAGCGGCCCCTCCTTGGGTTTCCGAGGCAGTATCACTACGGACGGACGTAGATCGCCCAACCTTCCTTCCGAGCACTGGCTGGTGGGTTTGAACTGCCAGCCTTCTCGTTAGCAGTCGAGTGCCTTAGGCACTATGCTACCAGAGCTCCTACAAAGTCATAGACACTGCTAATAATACTACTGTGGTTTGTTACCTATATTCAGGTTTATAGGAGATGTTATATTTCAGAGTTCAAAGGAGAAAAAGACATAAGTTGTTTTTTTCTTGTCCCCCCCCCCCCATTAAGTGCATGGATCTTCTAAAAAGCATGGATTCCTGGTTAAGAATCCTAGTTCTCATGGAAGCTCCTCCCTCTGGAAACAGAAGTGAATAATAATCATCACCCCCCAACAATGTATGTTAAATGAGCAAGACTACTGGTGATGACAAGAGTTGGCTTAAATTATACACAGGGGCCAGATTATTGAATGATTAGCACAGCAGCTTGGAGAAGAGTTGCTTACAAGGCCTGTTAACTCATTTAATCTTCAAAACAGTCCTGTTGGTGGCTAGTATCACTAACTCCATTTTCAGGTAAGGAAACTGAGAGGTTAAAGTAACTTGTCAGAGGTCACACATCTAGTCATTGTGGCAGGTCAGGGAGTTGCATCTAAGCCGTCTGTCTCTAGAATCCATGGTCTTAACCACTTAGCTGAAGTTGCTTACCAAGTTTAGAGGGCTAGTCTAGGAATGACTAGGGCTCGATATAACCACCACTTATAAAGTTGTTTCCATGGAAAATTAATTCTGAGTTCCAAAGAGTATAACCAAAAGAAAAACACCACAGGGTATCCTTGTAAATAAATCCTCGGGGGGCAACCCTTCTGTAAATTGGGACTTCCTCAATATAAAGATCAGGGATCCTTGAACATCCTGTAGTTGCCGGTTAACCACTGTACTGAAATAAGCAGAATTATCCAGAAGTGACGTCATTCTGGGTTGCCTGGACCACCAGGCAGCTGGGGCTGGAGCAGAGTGGGGGAAGGGGCCTTCCACTGAACTCAGCTTCCCCTGGGGCCAGTGGCTCCCTACTCACAGAAGAGCATATGACTTCTCATGGGCTGTCTTCATGGTCAAGAGCTGAGTTTGGGATTTCACTCTGCTTGCAAGCTACCAAGTGAGCCTGCCGGTTTCATGGATTCTAGCAGATGAACTGGGGCACCTGGGTCAGAGACAAGGACTTTATTACTCATGGTACAGCTGTCAGCATGAGCATGGTTGCGTCCGTTCCCCTTGCCTCCTAAGTGCCATGGGGGCACCACACAGGTGAGCCCAGGTGGGTGCTTGTCATAGCTAAGGAACCCTGAGTTGAGGAATTACCCATCTTTTAAAGGAGACTGCAACAAACCTGCCCCACTTTTATGAGAGAGAGAGAGAGAAAGAGAGTGAGATTATCTTTATTACAGTGGTTAATAAACAAATTTGCCCTCAGCTCCATAGGGCGACATTGTCTTTATCTGTCAGGGCTCTTCAATATACAAACATCCTTGAAAAGTTAGTCAGGAATAAAAGCTGTCAGTGCCTCTGCTTACGAGACTTGCAGAAACAGGAGAACCCATGGAGAATTGTCTCCCAACGACTTCAGATGCTGGCAGCCAGAACTCCCAGGCAACTCCTTCAAACAGCTGGCATCCAACTCCAGACTGCCTGGCACCCAGCAGCTTGTGTGTCCCTTCACTGATAAAGTTGTTTTCTTGTGCTCATTGTAGGACAGGGGAGGAATAAGGGTGCAGGGTCCCTCCACTGGGATGTAGACCCATGGTATGTATGCAGGAAAATGCTATGGTGCTGACACGCTTGTTGATGGGATGATGGAAGGAAGGTGACCCATGTCTTCTCTTGCAGCCCTGGCCTGCTAGGTTTTCCTTTCCCCCAGTAAATTGTACCCCTTAATTCAGTCCAAGCCCTAGTGCATAACTGGTGAGACCAGCCTTCCAGACTGGAAGATAGCTAAGGATTTCCCGAGGTGAAGAGGAGTAAGAACAAACGGAACAGGTACCCAGAAAAACAGAGTTGCTGGAGGAGACAGAAAATAGCTTCAACAAAGTAAATGTAGGATTTAAGGCAACTCAAGTACTGCATTAGGGTAATCAACTGCCCAAGTTTGTCTAGGACTGAGGGAGGTTCTGGGACACAGGACTCTCAGTGCTACAGCCAGGACAGTTCTGTCACCTTAGACATGCACATCTGCCCCCGACACATACACACATAAATGTTCTGTCACTGCATGCCATGAGTTCTAACTTAAGAAACAGTAGATGAAGTAGAGGAGAGAAAGGTCATTCCCCTATTGTGGCCAGAATTCGTCAGCTAGATGAAATTCTCAGCTAAGGCAAGGAGGAGGAAAAGCAAAAACCAAAGCCACTGCAGGTCAAGTCGGACCCGATTCATAGCAACCGCTCTTTGGGTTTCCAAGGCGGTATCAGTACGGAAGTAGATTGCCCAACCTTCCTTCCGAGGAGTGGCTGGTGGGTTTGAAGCACCAGCCTTCTGGTTAGCAGTCAAATGCCTTAAGCACACTGCCACTAGAGCTCCCTGAGGAGGAAGAGGAATTAAAATAGTCTAACCATTTCATTGGTTAGGTAGCTGCAAGGAACAAAATTGAATGTCAAGAGAAATAGTTGAGGGTCTTGTTTTTAAATAATAGTAACAAAATATGCAACTGATTATGAATACCAGAACATAACAGGTTGCCATTAAGAGAATGAAAACGTATGATGGAACTTCCCATTATCAAGGCAAAAAAAGCAAAAACAAAAAAATGGAATAACAACTTAATGAAACCCGTAAAAATTAAGGAAAGGGAAGAGAAGAAACATCAAAGTCAAATGATATACATAAATACAATATGAGAGGAATAAAATCAGGTATATCAGTCAGTTCAATAAAGATGAACGGGAGCAATTCTATGAAAAGATAGAGAATGTCAAGATGCCATTTCTGGGTTTTTTTTTTTAAATGGGAATATCATCTGGAAATGAAGAATTTAAGGGGAAAGAACTTCCACAGACTACATAGTGACATTATGTAATGACGAGGCACAGTTTTAATAAAAGAAGCAATTGGCATAAACTTGTATGTCCCAAACAGCATGGCAGCTCAATGTGTAAAGGAGAAAGCCTAGGCTTGAGTCCTAAAGGACACCAACATTTCCAGGTTGGAATAAGAAGAGGAAGCTCTAAAGGGAGACCAAAGGAGTAGAGGCAGAGCAGGAAGGTGGGAAGTGATCCCTTCTGCCCTGGGAATCCCAACCACTGTCCAGATAAAGAAGACCCCAGCAACAGGGATCAGACTGACTGTGCCCCCAGGGCCAGCTCCTGGGGGACCACAGGCCCTTCCCTTCAGGCAGGCTGACAAAGACTCAGCCCTTCTCATACAACCCTCCATTCTTCTGCATCTGCAATTCGTAACAAACAGATTGTGATTGCAATACACAGTGGAAAATTAGGTTCTTTTGTCTAAATGGGAGTTTGTAGGCTTGGAGTGTTAAGAAAGGAGCAGCTGCCCGATGTAGGGGTGACATTGTGGAACACACTAATATGTAGGAATAAGAAGAGGGTGCCCATTATTTCCTATTGAAAGAATGATTTAACTTCCTGAGACTTAAAAGTAAGCCCATGCTAAGACAATGTAGTATTTTTTACCCTGCAAACACCCCTTTTTCTCTGCTGTCGACTAATCATGAATCTATATTTATTGCCAAGTTTTAGTGGTACTTTTTGGGAGGTTTTTTTTTTTTCATATCTTTAGGAAAGACAACTTTCATATTGGCAGACACAAATCAAATCCCAGTTCTGTACCCTAATTCTGCAGAGTTTTTGTTTCTTGGTCATGCTGATCTGCCACAATTAGTAAATTTTCAAAACAGCACTCAATATACATCTTGATCACCTCAACACGCACACATAGGCGCTCTCTTTTTCTGGAGCAGGCAGTGAAGTATGAAAGAAAACTAATATACTGAACACAATACAGAAACGATCAAGATGCCACTTACTTTGGATTTCCACCTCTTCCTATTCAAATTTTTGTTGGTGTTTTCTGTTAATGAGCGTGTAGGAAATTGGGGCATGAGGATAAAATGTAACTGGCCTGATTTGAGGTTGAACAGGAGGAGGGAAGTTAAAGGGTAGTCGATGTCCCCAAACACCTTTTCCTGTGACTGCATTTTAAACTTTCTCCAAGGAGAACATGTGAAAATTGCTAACAGCATCTACTCAGGAATTTACCTGAAAAAGAAGTGAATACAGCCAAAATCTAGAGCCATGTGACCCAGCAGCATTGGCATCCCCTGGGACCCTGTTAGAAGTGCAGGCTCTCAGGCCCTACCCTGGACCTAGCGAATCCGAATCTGTGTCTTGACAGATCCCCAGTTAAGTTTGAGAAGTGCTGTGATGGTGAATCAGTAAAGAACACAGAGTCCCAGGGCTTGATGACATAGAGTGCAGCCTGGGCCTTTGTATTTTTACCAAGTTCCCTAGGTGATCCTGATCCCAGAAATTTGAGAACCATTTCACTACAGCTGTGCTAATGCTGTAGCTAACAGCCACATGTGCTAATTTAAATTTAAATTCATTCAAATTAAAAATCCAATCACTGACCACATTTCAGAGCCCCTAGAAGCCTTGGTGGTATACTTGGCTGCTAAACAAAAAGTTGTGATTCAAACCCCCTAGATGCTCTGTGGGAGAAAGATGTGCCAGTCTGTTTCCTTAAAGATTACAGCTGTGGAAACCCTATGGGGCAGTTCTACTCTGTCCTACAGGATCGCTAGGAGTTGGAATCCACTGATGGGCAATGGGTTAGGTTTTGGAGTGGGAAAAATGGTTAAGTGCTGAGCTCCTAACGGAAAGGTTGGCGATTTAAACCCACTCAGAGGTGCCTCAGAAGGAAGGCCTGGCAGTCAACCTCCAAAAGATTACAGCCATGAAAACTTTTACAGAGCACAGTTCTGCCCTGACAAAGATGGGATCTCCATGAGTCAGAACCAACTTGACAGCAACTGATTTCCTCCCTTCTTCATTTATTTTTTAAATATATATTTATTTATTTATATTTTTATAGTGTTCTCTCCCCTCCCCTGCCACCCCAGGTAACCAACAAAGAAAGTTTCCTTCCATATATAAACCTTTCTTTGACTTTTTACAATAATGAACAAATACAATATTTGTCCTTCTGTGATTGACTTACTTCACTCAGCATAATATCCTCCGAGTTCATCCACATTATGCGGTGTTTTGTAGACTCTACATTATTCTTTAGGGTTGCATAGTATTCCATTGTGTGTACATACCACAGTTTGGTTATCCATTCATCTGTTGATGGGCACCTAGGTTTTTTCAATCTTTTTGCTGTTGTAAATAGTGCTGCAGTGAACATGGGTGTGCATATATCTGTTCTTTTCCTGGCTGTCACTTCTTTAGGATATATACCTAGGACAACAACTGATTTTTTTTAACCACATGTCAGTGCTCCGTAGCCACATATGGCTAATGGCGACCATATTGGACAGCACAAATCCAGAACATTTCATCATGGCAGAAAAGTCTGTTGGACAGCACTGGTCTCAATTGATTCTCAGTCTTTGCTGCACATTAGATTCACTGGACATAGTTTTTTGTTTGTTTGGTTGGTTTAAATTTTAATACAGAACACTTCTGATTTTAGCCCTCATCATACAGGCATTTTATCTTAATAGAAACTTGGCCCAGTGTTTTCTAGTAAGTCCACCATTAGGAAAACCAAGATCTGGTTCTTGATAAAACCTCACATACTTCATGTTTAGAAGATCAGGTGAGATATCGTCATTTAACTTTGCTGAAATGCAGGCTGTGGTGCCAGGTTCTACATAGGAAACTTCATGGATGTGATATTTCTTCATTTTTCCTTTTGTTCATTTTCAAGATCACATAAAAACACGACAAAAATTTTTGAAAGATTTCACACACCATTATACCATTTCTCTAACCCGATCATTTTTGTTTGGAGACATTACTCCCTGACCCTTCTATACTTGCATGTAGAACTTGATTTTTTGTAGGCCACCCAGCCTGACTGTTCAATAGGTACACAACAATTATAAAACTGTCTTTCTGGACCAGCTCCCCCCAACCCCTTGCAGAATATACAGAAATATTAGCTCCAAATGCCTGCCTTCTGGCTCCTTGGTGGAGGGGTTTTTTTATTTGTCCCACATATATTTTTGTACAGACATAATGTATCTTCTTCAGCTTTTGCTCCTATGGTGACAGTGGTGCCTCCAGGTATCCAGGTTGCTATTGTGATATCCTTTACTGCTGCTGAGTCATAGATGTGCCACCATTTCACACTCTAAGAATCTCCAAGAGTCACCCAACTAGGTTATTTCCATAGAAATAATCTTTATGGAGATTTTCATGGTAGGCCATTTTTATTTGCCTTAAATTTCCTTGGAAGATTTACTTAACTACACCAAAGCATCCTTCTGATTAACCATTCCCTGCCCAAGTGTGTGCATTTGGTCTCTCCCTCCCCTTGGGGTTAGTATGGAGTAGCCCGTATTCCTAAAGGGGTGCAATCCTAGAGGTGGGAGAGAGGCAGCGGCCTTACCTGGCTGGTCATTGCCCTTACCGGGGCTGGGACTAGGATGAGACAAGTGAGGCACTCATTCTCAGGGTCATGCATACGCAGGGTTGAATCTTTACTTAAACCCTTGAGATTTTTTTCATAATGGATTTTTTGCCTTAATTTTGACTTTTAAAAATATTTCATCAATATGTTTTTTATCTTGATTACTGATTTTTTTGGCACCCTGTTAATTTTTTTTTCAGTGTTCCCTCTCCTCCCCTCCCATCCCAGGTAACCAACAAAGAAAGTTTCCTTCCATATATAAACCTTTCCTTGACTTTTTACAATAATGAACTAATAACAATATTTCTCCTTCTGTGATTGACTTATTTCACTGAGCATAATGTCCTCCAAGTTCATGCACGTTATGAAGTATTTTGAAGAGTCTACATTAGTCTTTAGTGCTTCATAATATTGCATTGTGTGTATGTCACCCTGTTAAATTTTGGGCAAGTGCCTCTCTCCCCTCACCATAGTCCCAAACCCTGGTTCTTTTCATCAAGTTTCTCTTTCTTTCATGCATGTAGACCCTTTGTAGGCCCACACTTCAAGCCATCAAGTCATACCTATTCTGTATCCTTCTTGGGTACCAAGGCCAGGCCCTAAGCTACACGTCAACCACTGCTACCAAGTTGTAATCACATGGTTCACCATTTTTTATATCATGGTCAATTTTCATAAACAGTTGTCTCATAAAGAATTTTTCATTTTTCTAGGTTGCCTTAATTGCCTCATTTGATGCAGTAAACTACTTAATTATTCCTATACTTAACTATTATTAGACATTTAGGTTAGTTTCAATTTCTCACTATAGCAGTGAAACAAAGAAGAAAAAGATTTTATTTAGAACTATTCTAAGGAGGCTGACGTATCAGTGAAACAATAAATCTCTACATAGACTGCTTCCTTCGTGGGATGGGGGGAGAGGTTGGGTGGGGCGGGGAGGGGTGGGGGGTGATAATGAGGCCTTGACCAGGTAGTTGGTGATTAGCAGAGCCCATTGCAGAATCTTTAGATTTGCAAAGGAGCTGAGTGTTGGGGTAGAAATAAATTGTTCTGCATAATAAAGGGGGGTGGCTTGTGGTTGTTGGGGTTTTTGATTTAGGTTTTTTGTTTCGTTTTCTTCCTAGTGGCCTCCAGAGAAGAAAGAAGGTCAAGCAACTTGACAGAAAGCTGGAGTCCAAGTTGGAAGAAATAGAGGAAGGAGATTTTTAAAAGAGGGATGTATGATATTGAATTGAAGGTATCCAACTGTGGGGCTGCAGTGTAGATCATTTGCTGCTTCCTCCCTCCAGTAAAAGTCTACCACAATGTAAAAGGCTGGCTCAGAGACATGCAGAGCTAATTATTAGTATGTTATTTTATATGTGGCACAGTGGTTAAGGGCTTAGCTGC
>NW_006922577.1:61902-63138 GCF_000298275.1 Orycteropus afer afer
ATTAAGGGGATCTCTGGTAGCATAGTGGCTAAGGCACTTGACTACTAACCAGAAGGCTGGTGGTTCAAACCCACCAGCCACTCCTCGGAAGGAAGACTGGGCAATCTACTTCGTAGTGATACTGCCTCAGCAACTCAAGGAGGGGTCGCTATGAGTCGGAGCCGACGCGATGGCACATAACAACAACAACAATCAATGTCATGAAACAAAATGTGTATGAACTGGTGAATAGAAAACGAATTTGCTCTGTAAACTTTCACCAAATCACAATAAAAAAATTAATTAATTTTCAAAAAAGAAAATGAGGTTTATTTTCTTCTCCTTGGGAAAGATGCTGATCAACTGGCGGCAAAAGGCCAGTATTAATGCCTGCCAACCAAGACCACCAGTAACATACTGTTGTCAAAACCAAACCAAACCCAGAGCTTTATTTAGCCTGCTGCAGCAAGAGAGAACTCACTCCACAGGGACTGGGGAACGTTCAGAGAGAAGGGGGCAAGGGGTGTATTACAGGATTTGGGCCAGTGTTGAGGGAAGTAAATAATGTCCAGAGAAGGACACTTGGCGACCATGTTTGGAACTAGACAGAGACAAGGCCACTTCTCAACCAGGAAAATGATTAAACAACCTCCCCGCAACCTTGGCTATGAAAACTCAGTGTGGCTCCATTGCCAATGATAGTTGTAGCCCTGTCTGAATCTCCCCACCTCTCACATGAAAATGAAGATACCCAAGTACTGTATTGCCTCTGCCTCTTGACAACATGCAATTGAGTACTTACACCTTCTTTAAACCCTCCCCAGGATCCCTCAACACAGACTCAAATCCTGTAATAGGCTCCTTGCCTCCTCCCCTCTGAACGGTTTAAAGAAGAGGCAGCAAGTTTTCAATCGCATGTTGTCAAGAGGCTACAGTTGTCATTGGTAATGAGCTACAGTGAGTCTTGGTAACCAAAGGGAAGCGGGTTGTTTAATCATTTTCCTGGTTGAGAGGTTGTCTTCTTTCTGTCTAGTTCCAAACATGGTTGCCAAGTGGCCTTCTCTAGATGTTATTTATTTTCTGTGAGCATCGTTTATGTTCAGTGGGGATATCACAACTTAGCTGCCAGCAGGGCTATTTTTTTTTTCTTCTTCTTTTTTTTTTTTTTAATTAGGATTTGGGTGAAGATTTACAGAGTAAATTCACTTTTCATACAGCAGTTCACATATACTTTGTCTCATGTTATTGACCAAAATT
>NW_006922577.1:66983-75276 GCF_000298275.1 Orycteropus afer afer
TAGTGATACTGCCTCGGAAACCCAAGGAGGGGTCGCTATGAGTCGGGGCCGACTCGACGGCACATAACAACAACAACAACAATCATTTCTGGGATGGAAACACATATTCCTAAGTGAAACTCTTTTGTGGAGCTGAATTAAGCAGACAGTGGGTTTGTTTCTTTAATTTCTTGTCTAATGGTTAATAGAATTGCCAATGAAGAACTTTTTCAAAGTCTGAAAAACTCTCCATGATAGTGTTTTTGTGCAAACTGGATTTTTTTGACAGATGAGGTTTATACCTCAGTAATTAAAGTGAAAAAAGATCAACATAATAAAAATAAAACCAAAAACCAAACTCACTGCCATCGAGTCAGATCTGACTCATAGCAACCCCTTCTTGGGTTTCCGAGGCAGTATCACTACGGAAGTAGATTGCAATTGCCCAGTCTTCCTTCCAAGGAGTGGCTGGTGGGTTTGAACCGCCAGCCTTCTGGTTAGCAGCCCAATGCCTTAGGCACTAAGCCATAATAAAAATAGGCTGCCCAAACATGATATTTACAAACAGGATTTAATCGTCTATAAATATGCAGGGAAATTCTTTTCAAGTAAAAAGGAAACCAAGGAGATATGGGTTCTAGTGTTGGGTCTTCTGGTCACTAGCTAAGCAACTTGGGCAAATCATGGGTCAATTTACAACCAAAAAATGACAGAAATTGGATCAAGGAACAAAAAGAAGATAATGCAAAGAAAAGTTTTAATTGAAGAGAATATTGACGTGATGGGGCACCGAAGAAGTCAGACATTCTCCTGGCTGATATTCTCCTTCTAGCGTTCCCTCCAGCTCAAAGGATGATCTAATCCAAGTGACCTATGGGCTCCTTAGCAAAAGCAACTCTTGTGAGGATGGGAGCAGAGAGTAAGACCAGCTAAGACTTTCCTGTGTTTGAGGTCAAGAGATAAGCCAGCAATTGATTCCACATGATACTGCATTTATAATTTAAAACAGAATCTCCATGCAGTCACCTGTTCCTCCTGAGTCTAGTGCCATCCTTTAAATATCAGAGAGTTCCGAGAGCCTCCACTCCCCGCTGACCTCACAAAATAAAAATTCCATGGCTATCAACTACATGGGAGCTCTGATGGCATAGTTCCTAAGGCATTTGACTACTAACCAGAAGGCTGGCCGTTCAAACCCACCAGCCACTCCTCGGAAGGAAGATTGGGAAATACACTTCTGTAGAGATGTTGTTGTTGTTGTTGTTATGTGCCGTCAAGTCAGCCCTGACTCATAGCGACCCCTCCTTGGGTTTCCGAGGCAGTATCACTATGGAAGTAGGATTGCCCAACCTTCCTTCCGAGGAGTGGCTGGTGGGTTTGAACCGCCAGCCTTCTGGTTAGCAGGCAAGTGCCTTAGCCACTACGCTACCAGAGCTCCCAAGATACTGCCTCAGAAACCCAAGAAAGGGTTGCTATGAATCAGATAAGACTCCAAGGTAGTGAGTTTTTCTTTTTTTTAATCAACTACATGGCATGGTTAATTACATAGAAGGCCCGAATCTTTACCCTGCCCTGTATGCATACCCTTTACCATGTAACCTTGCTGTGCTTTCTTGTTCTAGTGGCCAGCCAGATGCAGAGCTGCCTAAATGACTGCAGAGCCCAGAGCAAAAGGTAAATGTGGGGGCTTTTTGCTCAAAAAGCCAGAAATGAGTGCCATTAAAGGTACTAAAATATAAAGCTTTTTTTTTCTTCTTCAACTTGACATAGTGTTTTTTATTTGCTATTTAATGTCATTCTCAAAAAAACCAAACCCACTGCCATTGAGTCAATTCTGACTTATAGCAACCCCCCACTGGGTTGCCGAGGTGGTAAATCTTTATGGAAGTAGATTGCCCAGTCTTGCTTCCACAGAGTGGCTGGTGGGTTTGAACCACCAACCTTCTGGTTAGCAATCAGATGCCTTAGGTACTGTGCTACCAGAATTTTAAATTCCCAGCATGAATTCTAAAGTTTATGTTATGCAAGAAGGGTACAGAGCAGGAAGATCTGTGCAAATGCACAGGGTTGGACACCTTTACAAATGGACAGGGCTGGAATACCTATGCAGAGGGTACAGGATGGGACATCTGTGCAAAGTGCACAGGGCAGGAACACCTCTCTAAAGTACATAAGTCGGGATCCTTTGCAAAATGAATAGGCTAGGACACCTGTGAAAAGTGTACAGATCAGAACACCTGTTTAAAATGCATGAGGCTGGAATACCTGTGAAAAGGCACAGAGTGGGATAGATGTGAAAATTCACTGTAAGGACACCCATACAAAGTGCACCAGCTGAACAGCTGTGCAAAATGTGTGAGGCTGGAATCCCTGCAAAGTGTCCATGCTGGGACATCCATGCAAAGCATACAGGCTAGGACACATGTGCAAAGTTCATGAAGCTAGAACACCCGTGCAAAGTGCTTAGAAAAGGACATCTTCTGAAAACCGCTCAGACTATGATGCTCCCTGAAAAATGCTCAGGCTGGAACTCCTGTGCAAATGCACAGTCTGGGACACGTGTGCAAATTGCCCATCCTGGAACACCTGTGAAAAGTGCAAGAGGCTGGCAACTGTCCAAATACTCAGGTTGGGACACCTGGGCAAATGCATTGCAGAGACACCTGCTCAAAGTGTCTGAGTCTGAGACATCTGTGGTAAAGCGCAAAGCAAGAGACACCTTGGCAAAGTGCACAAGCTGGAACACATATGCAATGTGTACAGGCTGTACATCTCTATAGAGTGCATAAGGGTGGGGCATTCGTGAGAAGTGCACAAGATGGAAAACCTGTGCACTGTGGACAGGGCAGGGACACCTGTGCAATATGCACAAGGCAGGGATACTTCTCCAAAGTGCACAGACTGGGACAAAATGTACAGGCTAGGACACCTATGCAATCTGTACAGGCTGGGACACCTATTCAAATGAATGAGACTGGAATACTTCTTCAAAGGGGCCTGGAACACCTATACACAGGGCACAGGCTGAGACACCCATACAAAGTTCATAGGCTAGGACTCGAGGGCAAATATGCTGGGATATATGCATAACAGTAATTCTGGTCATTTTTGTATTTTTTAAATTTTGTTCCACATTTTTCCTCCCACTCTATCCAGGATCTCTAATTCTGATCCATTTCTGAGTGATTGGCATTGGTAGTCATGCACCATCTAGTTCTTCTGGTTTGAGGGTTGTGAAGGTTGAGGTCCCTGTCATCCATCATATCCTTGGACTAATTGTTTCCACATGACTTTGATTTTCTTCACTCTTCTTTGCTCCAGATGAGGGTAGACCTTGCATCTTAAATGATTGCTTGAAAGCTTTTAAGACCTCAGTCGCTACTCACCAAAGTAGGATTTAAAAAAAAAAAACTAAACTCACTGTCGTCAAGTCGGATCCGACTCCTTGGGTTTCTGAGGCGGTATCACTATGGAAGTAGATTGCCTAATCTTCCTTCTGAGGAGTAGCTGGTGGGTTTGAACCACCAGCCTTTTGGTTAGCAGTCAAATGCCTTAGGCACTGCGCCACCAGAGCTCCTAAAGTAGGATCTAAAACAAAATTTTTATGTACTATGTTGTGCCAATTGAGCTTAATGTCCCCTGAGACCATGGTCCCGAGTTACCCTTCGGGCCTGGAACTGGACTCACTTCCATGGATTAGCTCTCAGTGAAACAGTGGAAAGGCCTACAAGCAGAATACCTACCACAGAGATATGCACCCACCTACCTTAAGGAGATGCACCCCTTGGATCAACCAAATGTGGGACATCAGAAGGATATCATTCGCATAGAGATCTCATATCCATTCGCTGGATAGACAGGAATGCACGGACAAGAAAGGTACAGGTAGGGGGTGGTCACAAGGGAAGAGATGGAAGAGAGGTTTTATTGTTGGGAATGTAATCAGGGCCATGAAACCAAACGTGCATGAACTGTTGAGAGTAAAACGAATCTGCTTTGTAAATTTGCACCCAAATCACAACAAAACATTTTTTTAAAAAATACACTACAAAGATGTCTGTGTATGGTACATGACACTGGAAAATCTTTGCAAGGTTCACAGCCTGGGAAATCTGTGCAAAGTACACAGGGCTGAGACACTTTCAGACTGCACTGGCTGGGACACTAGTGTACAGTGCATGAGACTGGGACACCTGTGGAAAGCGGACAGGATGGAACTCCTGTGAAACAGTGCATAGGCTGGGACTCCTGGTCTGGTGCATGAGGCTGACTCATCTTGTGAACTGCAGAGGGCTGGGACATCCATACAAAGCACAGACTAAGTCACCCATGAAAAGTGCCCAGGGAGGCACCTCGTGCAGAATGCACAGCATGGGGCAATTATGAAGAGTGCACAGAGTGAAACGCCAGTGAAAACTGAACAAGCTGTGACATCTGTGCAAGTACTCAGACTGGGACATCTGTTTAAAGCGCACGTGGTCAGAAAACCTGTGCACAGTGCCCAGGTTGAGACATCTGTGTAAAATGGACAAACTGGGACACCCATGCAAAGTGCATGAGGGTGAGGCACCAGTGCAAAGTACATGGTCTGGGATATCTGGGCAAAAGCAGAGACCGGGACACCTGTCCAAATGCACTTGTGGGAAGCCAGTTCAACGTGTATGAGACTGGGACACCTCTGCAAAGTGTACAGTCTGAAACCGTGCAAAGTGCATGAGGCTGGAGGACCCATGCAAAGTCTATAGTGTGGGACACCTGTGCAAGCATATACTCTTGAGCATGTTTGGAAGTGCACAGGCTGGGCTACCTGAGCAAAGCATATACCTGGGACACCAAAGTGGGTAAGGATGAGACACCTGTGCAGATTGCACCAGCTGGGACACCTGTATAAAGTGCATGAGGCTGTGTGAAGTGGGCAGACTGAGACATGTGTGAAAAGTGCATAGCCTGGGACACCCATGCAAAATGAATGAGGAAGTCCAGTGCATAGCACGTGAGGCAGAAACACCCATGCAAAGTGTGCAGACTAGGACATCCATAAAAAGCGTACTGACTTGGACACTTGTTGGAAATGTACAGACTAAGACACCTGTGCAAACCACATAATCTGGGATACCCATGAAGAGTGCACAGGCTGGGACACCTGCCCAGAGAACACAGGCTGGATAATTGGGAAAGGTTCATGAGGATGGCACACCTGGGGAAAGCGCACAGGCTGGAGCACCCTTCCAAAGCTGACAGGCTTGGACATCTGTGCAAAATGAACAGTCTAAGACACCTGTGCAAAGTGCACAAGACTGAAACCCCTGTGCAAATGCACAGGTTGGGACACCTGCACAAAGTTTCTACTCTAGGACACTTCAGCCAAGTGCATGAGGCTGAGATGTCTGTGCAAAGTGGACAGACTGAGATGTGTGTGCAAAGTGCACAGGCTGGGATACTGGTGAAAACAAACAGGTAAGGAGACTAATACATAGTGCATGAGACTAGAACATCTATGCAAAACGCACATATTGGGACACCCATAAAAAGTATACAGACTGGGACATTTGTTGAAATTGTACAGGCTAAGACACTTCAGAAAGTACACAGGATGAAACAACCTCCCAAAATTTATGGCTTTGGACAATTGTGTGAAATGAATTTGAGACTGAAACACCTGTGCAAAGTACAGGCTGGGACACCATTGCAAAGGGCACAGGGCTAGGAAACCTATCCAAAGTGGATACACTCTGATACTATTAAAAAGTGCATGAGACTAGGACTTCTGTGCAAAGTAGATGATTGGGACACGTGGGAAACTACACAGGCTGAAACACCCTTCCAAAGATGACAGGCTTGGACATCTGTGCAAATAGAACTATCTGGGATACCAGTACAATGTGCATGTGACTGAAATCCATGTGAAAAGTGCAGAGGCCAGAACCCCAGTGCAAAGAGGACAGACTGGAACACCTGTGCAAAGGGCATGAGCTGGGACACATGCACAAATGCACTGCTGACGTACCCCTTCAAATTGCATGTTGCTGGGACACCTGTACAAACTGTACAGGTAGGGATACCTGTTAAAACAGTATGAGACACAATTATCTGTACAAAATGCACAGGCTGGGACTTTCATGCAAACTGCTCAGGAGAAGGACACCTCTCCAAAGTGCACTGACTAGGATAGATGTGCAAAAGCTGGGACACCCTTGCTGAGGGCCTAAGCTGTGACACTTGTTCAAGGTGCATGAAGCTGGCACGCCTATGAAAAGTGTACAAAGTGAGACACGCAGACAGAGTGCTCAGGGTTAGGACACCTCCGCAGAGTGTACGGGCTGGGGCATCTGTCCAGGTGCAGAAGGCTGACGCATCTGTGTGAGGGGCTGGGACCCCCATGCAAAGTGCCCAAACTAGAACACCTGTGCAGAGTGTAAAGGCTGAAACACTTGTGTAAAGTGCATGGAGCTTGGAGACCAACACAAAGTGCAGAGATTGGGACATCAGTGAAAACTGCAGAGGCTGGCACACCTCTCCAAAGTGCATGAAGCTGGGACACCTGTTCAAGTGGACAGATGGAGTCAGCTGTGCAATGTGCAGGAGGCTGCGACACCGGGACAAAGTGCACAGAGTGTGACACCTGTGCACAGTACATGACATTGGGACACCTGTGCAGGTGTTCAAGATGGGACAGCTCTACAAAATGCATGAACTGGGACACATGTGCAAATACACAGGCCAGGATACTTGTGCAAATGCACTGTTCGGAAACCCCTTCAGAGAGCATGATGCTGGAAAACCTGTACAAAGTATAGAGGTTGGGGTACATGTTGAAAATGCATGACACTGAAACATCTGTGAGAAATGCGCCTATAGGGACTGCCATGCAAAGTGCACAGGACAGGCACAGGTCTGCAAAATACACAGACCTGGACATCATTGCAAAGCACACAAGCTGGGACACCCTTGCTGAGTACTTAAGCTGTGACACCTGCATTCAAAGTGCATGAGGCTAACATGCCTGTGTGCAGTGGACAACTAGGATACCCATGCAGAGTACAACAGGTGTAGAACACCTCTGGAAAGTGGACAGGCTGGGACACCTGTCCAGGTGCACAAGGCTGACGCATCTGTGTGAAGTGCAGAGGGCTGGGACACCCATATGAAGTGCACAAGCTAGAACACCTGTGCAGAGTGCATGAGGCTGGGACACTGTTGTAGACTGCACAGATTGGGACACCCATGATGACAACACAGGGTACAACACCTGTGCAAAGTGGACAGATAGAGACATGCATGCAAAGTGTACACAGTGGGTCACCTGTGCAAAGTTCATGAGGCTGGGACAGCTGGCAAAGTGTACAGACTCAAACACTGCTACGTAGTGCACAGGCTTGGACACCCAGCCAAAGAAAAGTCTTGGTCACCTGTGCAAAGTGCATGGGACTGACACCCCTGTGCAAAGTGCACAGGCCAGGACAACAGTGCCAAGTGGACTAACATACACCTGTGTAAAGAGGACTGAATGAGATACATGTGCAAAGTGCATGAACTGAAATAAATGTGCAAATGCCCAGGCCACAAAACCTGTGCAAAAACACTGCTGGGACACCTTTTCAAAGAGCATGATGCTGGGACACCTCTACAAAGTGTTGAGGTGAGGATACCTGTTAAAACTGCACGAGACTGAACCCTCTGTGGAAAGTGTACAGATCGGGACTCCTTACAAAGTGCACAGAACAAGGTACTTCTCCAAAGTGCACTGACAGCTCTGCAAAGTACACAAGCTGGGACACCCTTCCTGAGGGCTTAGGCTGTGACTTTTATTCAAAGTGCATAAGGGTGGTACACTTATAAAAAGTGTGCAAAGTGAGACACCCAGGCAGAGTGCTCAGGGCTAGGGCACCTCTGCAGAGTGTATGGGCTGGGACAACTGTCCAGGTGCACGAGACTGAAGCATCTGTGTGAAGGGCAGGGGGCTGGAACACGCACACAAAGTGCATAAACTATACCACCTGCACAGAAGTATAAAGGCCGAGACACAGGTACAGAGAACATGAGTCTGTGGCACATGTGCAAGCTGCATGAAGCTGGGACACTGCAACAGATGGCACAGATAGGGACACCCATGAAAACTGCAAAGGCAGGGACACTCATAAAAAGTGTACAGACTGGGACACCTTTTGGAAATGTTCAGGTTAAGACACATGTGCAAAGTGTGCTGGCTGGGACAGCCATGAAGACTGCACAGGCTGGGACACCTGTCCAGAGAACACAGGCTGGACAATTGGGAAAGGTTTATGAGGATGGTACACCTGGGCAACGTACACAG
>NW_006922577.1:77156-93286 GCF_000298275.1 Orycteropus afer afer
GCATCTGTGTGAAGTGCAGAGGGCTGGGACACCCATATGAAGTGCACAAGCTAGAACACCTGCGCAGAGTGCATGAGGCTGGGACACTGTTATAGACTGCACAGATTGAGACACCCATGATAACGACACAGGCTACAACACCTGTGCAAAGTGAACAGACGGAGACAGGCATGCAAAGTGTACACAGTGGGTCACCTGTGCAAAATGAACAGGCAAGGAGGTCAGTGCATAGTGCATGAAGCTGGGACACCCATGTAAAATACACAAGTGGGACACTCATAAAATGTGTACAGACTGGAACACCATGAAGAGTGCACAGGCTGGAACACCTATCCAGGCTGTACTGGCCGGACAACTGTGCAAAGGTCATGAGGCTGGGACACCTGGCAAAGTGGACAGACTCAAACACTGCTATGTAGTGCACAGGCTTGGACACCTGGGAAAAGGAGCAGTCTAGGTCACCTATGCCAAGTGCTTGAGAGTGAAACTCCTGTGCAAAGTGCACAGGCTGGGACAACAGTGCAATGCAGACTAACTAATAAACCTGTGTAGACTGAATCAGACACATGTGCAGAGTGCATGAGCTAAATTAAACGTGCAAATGCACAGGGCATGATACCTGTGCAAGCCCACTGCTGGGACACCTGTTCAAAGAGCACGATGCAGGGACACCTGTATAAAGTGTCCAGGTATGGATACCTGTTAAAATTGCATGAGACTGAGCTATCTGTGCAAAATGTCCAGATTGGGACTCTGGTGCAAAGTGCAGAGGACAAGGTCATTTCTCCAAAGTGCACTGGCAGCTCTGCAAAGTACACAGGCTCAGAAAACCTTGCTGAGGGCTTAGGCTATGACACTTGTTCAAAGTGCATGAGGCTGGCACATCTATACAAAGTGTACAAAGTGAGACACACAGGCAGAGTGTTCAGGGCTAGGTCACCTCTGCAGAGTGTACAGGCTGGGACAACTGTCCAGATGCACCTGGCTGAAGCATCTGTGTGAAGGGCAGAGAGCTGGGACATCCACACAAAGTGCACAAACTACAACACCTGTGCAGAGGGTAAAGGCTGAAACTCTCGTGCAAAGTGCATGCAGCTTGGAGGCCAATACAAAGTGCACAGATGGGGACATCAGTGAAAACTGCAGAAGCTGGGACACGTCTCCAAAATGCACGAAGCTGGGACACCTGTTCAAATGGACAGATGGAGTCAGCTGTGCAACGTGCAGGAGGCTGCGACACCGGGACAAAGTGGACAGCCTAGGACACCTGTTCAGAGTACATGACACTGGGACACCTATGCAGGTGTACAAGATGGGACAGCTCTACAAAATGCATGACTTGGGACACATTTGCAAATACACAGGCCAGGATACTTGTGCAAATGCACTGCTCGGACACCCCTTCAAAGAGCATGTTGCTGGAAAACCTGTACAACGTATACAGGTTGGGGTACCTGTTGACAATGCATGACACTGACACATCTGTGAGAAATGCACCTATAGGGGCTGCCATGCAAAGTGCACAGGACAGGCACAGGTCTGCAAAGTACACAGACCAGGACATACCTGCAAAACACACAAGCTGGGACACCTTGCTGAGTACTTAAGCTGTGACACTTGTTCAAAGGCATGAGGCTGACATGCCTGTGTGCAGTGGACCAACTGGGAGAGGCATGCAGAGTGCAGCAGGTGTAGGACACCTCTGGAAAGTGGACAGGCTGGGACACCTGTTCAAAGGCATGAGGCTGACAAGCCTGTGTGCAGTGGATCAACTGGGAGAGGCATGCAGAGTGCAACAGGTGTAGGACATCTCTGGAAAGTGGACAGGCTGGGACACCTGTCCAGGTGCACAAGGCTGATGCATCTGTGTGAAGTGCAGAGGGCTGGGACACCCATATGAAGTGCACAAACTAGAACACCTGTGTAGAGTGCACGAGGCTGGGACACTGTTATAGACTGCACAGACTGGGACACCCATGATAACGACACAGGGTACAACACCTGTGCAAAGTGAACAGACGGAGACATGCATACAAAGTGTACACACTGTGTCACCTGTGCAAAATGAACGGGCAAGGAGGTCAGTGCATAGTGCATGAAGCTGGAACACCCATGCAAAACGCACAGGTGGGACACTCATAAAATGTGTACAGACTGGAACGCCATGAAGAGTGCACAGGCTGGAACACCTATCCAGGCTGTACTGGCCGGACAACTGCACAAAGTTCATGAGGCTGGGACAGCTGGCAAAGTGGACAGACTCAAACACTACTATGTAGTGCACAGCCTTGGACACCTGGGAAAAGGAACAGACTAGGTCACCTGTACAAAGAGCATGAGACTGAAACCACTGTGCAAAAATGCACAGGCCAGGACAACAGTGCAAAGTGGACTAACTAATGTTGTTGCTGTTGTTATGTGCCATTGAGTCGGACCAGACTTATAGCGACCCCTCTTTGGGTTTCTGAGGCAGTATCACTACGGAAGTAGATTGCCCCATCCTCCTTCCGAGGAGTGGCTGGTAGATTTGAACCACCAGCCTTCTGGTTAGCAGTCAAGTGCCTTAGCCACTATGCTACCAGAGCTCCCAGAATAACTAATATACCTGGGTAAAGTGGACTGAATGAGACACATGTGCAAAGTGCATAAACTGAAATAAATGTGCAAATCACAGGCCAGGATACCTGGGCAAACACACTGCTGGGCACCTTTTCAAAGAGAATGATGCAGAGACACCTATACAAAGTGTCCAGGTGGGGATACGTGTTAAAACTGCATGAGACTGAACCATCTATGAAAAATGTAGATTGGGACTCAGGTGCAAAGTGCAGAGGTCAAGGTCACTTCTCCAAAGTGCACTGACAGCTCTGCAAAGTACACAAGCTGGGACACCCTTGTTGAGGGCTTAGGCTGTGACACTTATTCAAAGTGCATGAGGCTGGCACGTCTTCACCAAGTGTACAAAGTGAGACACCCAGGCAGAGTGCTCAGGGACAGGAAACCTCTGCAGCATGTACAGGCTGGGACAACTGTCCAGGTGCATGAGACTGAAGCATCTGTGTGAAGGGCAGAGGGCTGGGACACGCACACAAAGTGCACAAACAATACCACCTGTGCAGAAGTGTACAGGCTGAGAAACTTCTGCAGCGCGCATGAGGCTGGAACACGTGTGCAAGCTGCATGAGGCTGGGACACTGCAACAGATGGCACAGATAGGGACACCCATGAAAACTGCATAGGCTGGGACACTCATAAAAAGTGTACAGACTGGGACACCTTTTGGAAATGTTCAGGTTAAGACACCTGTGCAAAGCGTGCTGGCTGGGACAGCCATGAAGAGTGCACAGGCTGAGACACCTGTCCAGAGAACACAGGCTGGACAATTGGGAAAGGTTCATGAGGATGGTACACCTGGGGATAGTGCACGGGCTGGAACACTCTTCAAAATTTGACAGTCTTGGACAACTGTATGCAATGTTTTGAGACTGAAACACCTGTGGAAAGTGCCTAGGCTGAGACTCCATTGCAAAGGGCACTGGCTGGGAGATCCCTGCAAAGTGCACAGGGCTGGGAAACCTATCCAAAGTGAATACACTGTGATGCCATTGCAAAGCGCACGAGGCTGGGACATCTGTGCAAAGTAGATGACTGGGACACCGGGGAAAGCACACAGGCTGGAACACCCTTCCAAAGCTGATAGGCTCGCACCCCTGTGCAAACTGAACTGTCTGGGACAACAGTAAAAAGTGCATGAGACTGAAACCCCTGTGCAAAGTGCATAGGCCAGGACATCAGTGCAAAGAGGACAGAATGGAACACCTGTCCAAAGTGTATGAGCTGGGTCACATGTGAAAATGCACTGCTGACGTACCACTTCAAACTGCATGTTGCTGGGACACCTGTACAAAGTGTCCAGGTGGGGATACCTGTTGAAACTGCATGAGACCCAATTATCTGTACAAAATGCACAGGTTCAGACTTCCATGCAAAGTGCACAGGACAGGGACACCTCTCCAATGTGCACTGACTAGGACACAAGTGCACACGCTGAGACACCCTTGCTAGGGGCCTAAGCTCTGACACATGTTCAAAGTGCATGAGGCTGGCATGACCATGCAAAGTGTACAAAATGAGACACCCAGGCAGAGTGCTCAGGGCTAGGACACCTCTGCAGAGTGTATGGGCTGGGGCATCTGTGAGAAGCGCTGGGACCCCCATAAAAAGTGCCCAAAGTAGAACACCTGTACAGAGTGTAAAGGCTGAAACACTTGTGCAAAGTGCATGGAGCTTGGAGACCAATACAAAGTGCACAGATTGGGACATCAGTGAAAACTGCAGAAGCTGGGACACGTCTCCAAAGTGCACGAAGCTGGGACACCTGTTCAAATGGACAGATGGAGTCAGCTGTGCAAAGTGCAGGAGGCTGTGATACCAGGACAAGGTGGACAGACTGGGACACCTGTGCAGAGGTACAAGATGGGACAGCTCTACAAAATGCATGAGCTGGGACACATGTACGAATATACAGGCCAGGATACTTGTGCAAATGCACCGCTCGGACACCCATTCAAAGAGCATGGTGCTGGAAAACCTGTACAAAGTATACAGGTTGGGGCACCTGTTGAAAATTCATGACACTGAAACATCTGTGAAAAATGCACATATAGGGACTGCCATGCAAAGTGCACAGGACAGGCAGAGCTCTGCAAAGTACACAGACCAGGACATCCCTGTAAAGAACACAAGCTGGGATACTCTTGCTGAGTACTTAAGCTGTGTCACTTGTTCAAATTGCATGAGGCTGACATGCCTGTGTGCAGTGGACCAACTGGGATATCCATGCAGAGTGCAACAGGTGTGGCACCTCTAGATAGTGGACAGGCTGGGACACCTGTCCAGGTGCACAAGGCTGATGCATCTGTGTGAAGTGCAGAGGGCTGGGACACCCATATGAAGTGCACCAACTAGAACACCTGTGCAGAGTGCATGAGGCTGGGACATTGTTATACACTGCACAGATTGGGACACACATGATAATGACACAAGGTACAATACCCGTGCAAAGTGGACAGTCAGAGACATGCATGCAAAGTGTACACAGTGGGTCATCTGTGCAAAATGAATGGGCAAGGAAGTCCGTGCATAGTGCATGAAGCTGGAACACCCATGCAAAATGCACAGGTGGGACACTCATAAAATGTGTACAGACTGGAACACCATGAAGAGTGCACAGGCTGGAACACCTATCCAGTCTGTACTGGCCAGACAACTGCGCAAAGGTCATGAGGCTGGGACACATAGCAAAGTGGACAGACTCAAACACTACTATGTAGTGCACAGCCTTGGACACCTGGGAAAAGGAACAGTCTAGGTCACCTGTGCAAAGTGCATGAGACTGACACCCCTGTGCAAAGTGAACGGGCCAGGACAACAGTGTCAAGTGGACTAATTAATACACCTGTGTAAAGTGGACTGAATGAGACACATGTGCAAAGTGCATGAACTGAAATAAATGTGCAAATACCCAGGCCAGGATACCTGTGTAAACACACTGCTGGGACACCTTTTCAAAGAGTATGATGATGTGACACCTCTACAAAGTGTTGAGGTGGGGATACCTGTTAGAACTGCATGACACTGAACCCTCTGTGGAAAATGTACAGATCGGGACTCCTGTGCAAAGTGCACAGAACAAGGTCATTTCTCCAAAGTGCACTGACTGCTCTGCAAAATACACACGCTGGGACACCCTTGCAGAGGGCTTAGGCTGTGACACTTATTCACGGTGCATGGGGCTGGCACGTCTATACAAAGTGTACAAAGTGAGACACCCAGGCAGAGTGCTCAGGGCTAGGTCACCTCTGCAGAGTGTACAGGCTGGGACAACTGTCCAGGTGCACAAGGCTGAAGCATCTGTGTGAAGGGCAGAGGGCTGGGACACGCACACAAAGTGCACAAACTACAACACCTGTG
This sequence comes from Orycteropus afer afer, assembly GCF_000298275.1. Taxonomy (NCBI): domain Eukaryota; kingdom Metazoa; phylum Chordata; class Mammalia; order Tubulidentata; family Orycteropodidae; genus Orycteropus; species Orycteropus afer. The sequence goes on from NW_006922577.1 coordinate 83,130, forward strand.
CAGAGTGTAAAGGCTAAAACACTTGTGCAAAGAGTATGGAGCTTGGAGGCCAATACAAAGTGCACAGATGGGGACATCAGTGAAAACTGCAGAGGCTGGCTCACCTCTCCAAAGTGCATGAAGCTGGGACACCTGTTCAAATGGACAGATTGATTCAGTGTTGCAAAGTGCAAGAGGCTGGGACACCAGGACAAAGTGGACAGAGTGGGACACCTGTGTAAAGTACATGACATTGGGACACATGTGCAGGTGTATAAGATGGAACAGCTGTACAAAATGCATGAGCTGGACACAGGTGCGAATACACAGGCCAGGATACTTGTGCAAATGCACTGCTCGGAAACCCCTTCAAAGAGCATGATGCTGGAAAACCTGTACAAAATATACAGGTTGGGGCACTTGTTGAAAATGCATGACACTGAAACATCTGTGAAAAAGGCACATATAGGGACTGCCATGCAAAGTGGACAGGACAGGCAGAGCTCTGCAAAGTACACAGACCAGGACATCACTGCAAAGCACACAAGCTGGGACACCCTTGCTGAGTACTTAAGCTGTGACACCTGTTCAAAGTGTATGACGCTGACATGCCTGTGTGCAGTGGACCAACTGGGATACCCATGCAGAGTGCAGCAGGTGTAGGACACCTCCTGAAAGTGGACAGGCTGGGACACCTGTCCAGGTGCACAAGGGTGATGCATCTGTGTGAAATGCAGAGGGCTGGGACACCCATATGAAGTGCACAAACTAGAACACCTGTGCAGAGTGCACGAGGCTGGGACACTGTTATAGACTGCACTGGTTGGGACACCCATGATAACTACACAGGGTGTAACACCTGTGCAAAGTGGACAGGCAGAGACGTGCATGCAAATGCCCAGGCCAGGATGCCTGTGCGAACACACTACTGGGACACCTTTTCAAAGAGCATGATGCTGGGACACCTGTACAAAGTGTCTATGTGGGGATACCTGTTAAAATTGCATGAGACTGAACCATCTGTGCAAAATGTACAGATTGGGACTTCTGTGCAAAGTGCACAGGACAACGTCACTTCTCCAAAGTGCACTGGCAGCTCTGCAAAGTACACAAGCTGGGACACCCTTGCTGAGGGCTAACTAATAAACCTGTGTAAAGCCTGTGACACTTATTCCAGGTGCAATGCAAAGTACACAGGTTGGGACACCTGCGCAAAGTATCTACTCTAGGACACTTCAATTAAGTGCACGAGGCTGAGCCATTTGTGCAAAGTGGACAGACTGAGACGTGTGCAAAGTGCACAGGACAGGCTGCGATACCGGTGAAAATAAACAGGCAAGGAGACTAAGGCATAGTGCATGAGACTGGAACATCCACGCAAAACGCACAGATTGGGACACTCATAAAAAGTATATAGAGTGGGACATTTGTTCCAATTGTACAGGCTAAGACACTTCAGAAAGTACACAGGCTGGAACATCCTTCCAAAATTTACAGCCACGGACAACTGTGTACAATGAGCTTGAGACTGAAACACCTGTGCAAAGTACATAGGTTGAGACACCATTGCAAAGGGCACTGACTGGTATATCGCTGCAAAGTACACAGGGCTAGGAAACCTATCCAAAGTGGATACACTGTGATACCATTGCAAAGTGTACGAGGCTGGGACATCTGTGCAAAGTAGATGATTGGGGCACCTGGGAAAGTAAAAAGGCTGGAACTCCCTTCTAAAGCTGACAGGCTTGGATCCCTGTGCAAACTGAACTGTCTGGGACACCAGTGCAGTGTGCATGAGACTGAAACCCCGTGCAAAACGCACAGGCGAGGACACCAGTGCAATGTGGACAGACTGGAGCACCTGTGCAAAGTGTATGAGCTGGGACACATGCGCAAACGCACTGCTGACATACCCCTCCAAACTGCACGATGCTGGAACACCTGTACAAAGTGTCCAGGTGGGGATACCTGTTGAAACAGCATGAGAGTGAAAAACATCTGTGCAAAATGCACAGGTTGGGACTTCCATGTAAAGTGCACAGGCCAGGGACACCTCTCCAAAGTGCACTGACTAGGATACAAGTGCACAAGCTGGGACACCCTTGCTGAGGGCTTAAGCTCTCACACTTGTTCAAAGTGCATGAGGCTGGCATGCCTATGAAAAGTGTACAAAGTGAGACACCCAAGCAGAGTGCTTATGGCTAGGACACCTCTGCAGAGTGTACCGGCTGGGGCATCTGTCCAGGTGCACAAGGCTGATACATCTGTGTGAAGGGTTGGGACATCCATACAATGTGAACAAATTACAACACCTGTGCAGAGTGTAAAGGCTGAAACCCTTGTGCAAAGTGTATGGAGCTTAGAGAACAATACAAAATGCACAGATTGGGACATCAGTGAAAACTGCGGAGACTGGCACACCTCTCTAAAGTGCATGAAGCTGGGACACCAGTTCAAATGGACAGATGGAGTCATCCATGCACAGGGCCGGAGGCTGGGACACCAGGACAAAATGGACAGACTGGGACACCTGTGCAGAGTACATGACATTGGGATTCCTGTGCGGGTGTACAAGATGGGACAGCTCTACAAAATGCACGAGTTGGGACACATGTGCAAATCCACAGGCCGGAATACTTGTGCAAATGCACCACTCAGAAACCCCTTCAAGGAGCATGATGCTGGAAAACCTGTACAAAGTATACAGGTGGGGCACCGGTTAAAAATGCATGACACAGAAACATCTGCAAAAATGCATATATAGAGACTGCCATGCAAAGTGCACAGGACAGGCACAGCTCTGCAAAGTACACAGACCAGGACATCACTGCAAAGCACACAAGCTGGGACATCCTTGCTGAGTACTTAAGCTGTGACACCTGCATTCAAAGTGCATGAGGCTATCATGCCTGTGTGCAGTGGACCAACTGGGAGAGCCATGCAGAGTGTAACAGGTGTAGAACACCTCTGGAAAGTGGACAGGTTGGGACACCTGTCCAGGTGCACAAGGCTGTGTGAAGTGCAGAGGGCTGGGACACCCATATGAAGTGCACAAACTAGAACACCTGCGCAGAGTGCACGAGGCTGGGACACTGTTATAGACTGCACAGACTGGGACACCCATGATGACGACACAGGGTACAACACCTGTGCAAAGTGGACAGATAGGGACATGCATGCAAAGTGTACACACTGGGTCACCTGTGCAAAATGAATGAGCAAGGAGGTCCGTGCATAGTGCATGAAGCTGGAACATCTATGCAAAATGCACAGGTGGGACATTCATAAAATGTGTACAGACTGGAACACCATGAAGAGTGCACAGGCTGGAACACCTATCCAGGCTGTACTGGCCGGACAACTGTGCATAGTTTATGAGGCTGGGACACCTGGCAAAGTGGACAGACTCAAACACTGCTATGTAGTGCACAGGCTTGGACATCTGGGAAAAGGAACAGTCTAGGTCACCTGTGCAAAGTGCATGAGATTGAAATCCCTGTGCAAAGTGCACAGGCCGGGACAACAGTGCAAAGTGGACTAACTAATGCACCTGTGTAAAGTGGACTGAATGAGACACATGTGCAAAGTGCATGAACTGAAATAAATGTGTAAATGCACAGGCCTGAACACCTGTGCAAACACACTGCTGGGACACCTTTTCAAAGAGCATGATGCTGGGACACCTGTACAAAGTGTCCAGCTGGGGATACCTGTTGAAAGTGCATGAGACTGAAACATCTGTGCAAAATACACAGATTGAGACTCCCATGCAAAATATACAGAATAGGGACACCTCTCCAAAGTGCACCGACTAGGAAAACTCTGCAAAGTGCGCAAGCTGGGACACCCTTGCTGAGTATTCAGGCTGTGACACTTGTTCACAGTTCATGAGGCTGGTACTCCTGTGCAAAGGGTACAAATTGAGACACCCATGTAGAGTGCACAGAACTAGGACACAGCTGAAAAGTGGACAGGCTTGAACATTTGTCCAGGTGCACAAGGCTGAAGTATTTGTGTGAAGTGCAGAGGGCTGGGACACCCATATAAGTACACAAACTACACTGCCTATTCAGAGTGTTTACACTCTAGGACACCTGTGCAAACTGCATGAGAATGGGATACCACTGGAAGCTACATGAGGGTGGAAAATGTTACAGACAGCACAGATGGGGACACCCGTGAAAATACACAGGCCAGGAAAATTGTGCAAAGTGACAGACTAAAACATGTGTGCAAAGTGCACAGGCTAGGTCACCTGTGCTAAATGAATGGCCAAAAGGACCAGAGCATAGTGCCCCCATGCAAAATGCACAGATGGGACACCCATAAAAAGTGTACAGACTGAGATACCTGTGAAGAGCACAAGGGCGGGAACACCTGTCCAGAGTGTACTGGCTGGACAATTGGGCAAGGTTCATGAGGCTGTGACACCTGGCAAAGTGTACGGGCTGGAACAACTCTCCAAACTGCTCAGGCTTAGACACTTGGGCAAAATGAACAGTCTGAAACTTGTGCAAGGTAGATGAGAGTGAAATCCCTGTGCAGAGCACACAGGCTGGGAAACCATTGCAAAAGGCACCAGCTGAGACAGCCATGAAAATGCATAGGGTTGGGACTCAAGTGTCCTTGTTCAAAGTGTACAGGCTGGGACACCTGTGCAGAGTGCATGAGGCTGAGACACATGTGCAAAGTGGAGTGACTGGACATGTGTTCAAAGTGCATGAACTGGGAAATGTGCAAATGCACAGGCCAGGATACCTGTGCGAATACATGCTGAGACATCTCTACAAAGAACATGATGGTGGGACATCTGTCCAAAGTGCACAGACTGGGATAGCTGTTGAAAGTGCATGCGACTGAAACATCTGTGCAAAATTCAGTCTGGGACTCCCACGCAAAGTGCACAGAACAGACTAGGACAGCAGCACGAAGTGCAAAAACTGGGACACCCTTGCTGAGGTCTCAGGCTCTGACACTTGTTCAAGGTGCATGAAGCTGATACACCTGTGCACAATGTACAAACTGAGACTCCCATGCAAAGTTCACAGGGCTGGGATACCTATCCAGGTGCACAAGGCTGACTCATTTGTGCGAAATGCAGAAGGCTGGGGCACCCTTATAAACTACGTTAACTACAATACCTGTGCAGAGTGTACAGGCTGGGGTAACTGTGAAAAGTGTGCAAGACTGGGACATATGTGCAAACTCATGGGCCAGGATACTTATGCAAATTCACTACTGGTACCCTTTCAAGTTCCATGAGGCTGACACGACTGTGCACAGTGTACAGTCTGGGACACACATGCAGAGTGCACAGGGCTAGGACACCACTGCAAAGGGGACAGGCTGGGACAACTGTCCAGGTGCATGAGACTGAAGCATCTGTGTGAAGAGCAGAGGGCTGGGACACCCACCCAAAGTGCACAAACTAAAACACCTGTGCAGGGTGTAAAGGCTGAGATACCTGTATAAATTGCATGAGTGCAGAACACCAATACAGAGTACGCAGATTGGGACACCTGTGAAAACTGCACAGGCTGGGGCATCTGTTCATAATGAACAGACAGGATCACCTGTGCAAAGTGCACAAGCTGAGACATGTGCAAATGCACTTCTGGGAATTCTTCAAAGTACAAGTTGCTGTGATGTACCTGTCCAAAGTGCACAGGTTGGGATATCTGCTGAAAGTTCATGAGACTGAAACATCTGTGCAAAATGCAGATTGGTACTCCCATGCAAAGTGCACAGGACAAGGTTACCTCTGCAAAGTGCAAAGACTAGGACTGCACAGCCAAGCGCACAAGCTAGAACACCCTTGCTGAATGTTCAGGCTGTAGCACTTGTTCACAGTTCATGAGGCTGGTACTCCTGTACAAATTGAGACACCCAGGCAGAGTGCACAGAGCTAGGATACCTCTGCAAAGCGGACAGGCTGGGACACCTGTCCAGGTGCACAAGGCTGAAGCATCTGTGTGAAGTGCAGAGGGGTGAAACACTCATAAAAAGCATATAGACTAAAACACTTTTGCAGAGTGTACAGGTTGGGACAACTGTGAAAATGAACAGCCTTAGAAACCAGTGCAAACTGCATGAGGCTGGGACACACATACAAACGCGTGGGGGTAAGATGAACTGCTGGTACACCTCTTCAAAGTGCATGAGGCTGACATGCCTGTGTGCAGTAGACCAACTGGGATACCCATGCAGAATGCAACAGGTGTGGGACACCTCTGGAAAGTGGACAAGCTGCGACACCTGTCCAGGTGCATGAGGCTAAAACATCTGTGCGAAGTGCAGAGGGCTGGGACATCCATAGACAGTGCACAAACTACACCTTTGCATGTGTACAGACTGGGGTAACTGTGAAAAGTGCTTGAAGTTGAGACATCTGTGCAAATGTACAGACCAGGATATGTGTGCAAATGCACTGCTGGGGCACCCCTTCAAATACTATGATGCTGGAACACCTGTACGAAGTGTACAGTTTGAAACTCCTGTTGAAAGTTCATGAGACTGAAACATCTGTGCAAAATGCATAGATCAGGACTCCCATGCAAAGTGCACAGGACAGGGACACCTGTCTAAAGTACACAAACTAGGACAGCACTATGAAGCACACAAGCTGGGTGCACACTTGCTGAGTGCTCAGGCTGTAACACTTTTCATGAGGCTGGTACACCTGTGCAAAGTGTACAGATTGGGACACCCATGCAGAATGCACAGGGCTAGGACACCTCTGCAAAGTTGACAGGCTGGGACATCTGTCTGGGTGCACAAGGTGGAAGCATCTGTGCAAAGTGCAGGGGGCAGAGACACCCATACAAAGTGCACAAACTATAACACCTGTGTAGAGTGTCAAGGCTGGGATACCTGTGCAGAGTGTACAGGTTGGGTTACCTGTTGAAACTGCATGAGACTGAAATGTGTGAAAAATGCACAGACTGGGACTCCCATGCAAAGTACACAGGACAGGGACACCAATCCAAGCACAGACTAGGACAGCACAGAAAAGTGCACAAGATGAGACACCCTGCCTGAGTGCTCAGACTGAGACACTTGTTCACAGCTCATGAGGCTTGCACACCTATGAAAAGTGGACAGACTGGGACACCTGTGCAAAGTGCATGGGCCAGGGTACCTGTGCAAATGCACTGCTGGTACATCCTTTCAAAATGCATGAGATTGGCACACCTGTGCAAAGTATGCAAACTGAGATAACCATGCAGAGTGCATAAAGCTAGTACACCTTTGCAATGTAGAGAGGCTGGGACACTTGTCAAGGAGGATGAGACTGAAGCATCTTCCTGGAGCACAGAGGTCTGAGACACCTATACAAAGTGCACAAACGATAATACTTGTGCAGAGTGTACAGCCTGGGACACCTAAGCAAGCCCTGTGAAGCTGGGACACCATCACAGACTGCACAGGTTGGGACACACATTAAAACTACACAGGTGGGACACCTGTGCAAAGTGGACAGAATAAGATATGTGTGTGAAGTGCACATGCAGGGTCACCTATGTGAAGTGAATGGGCAAGAAGCCTAGCCCATAGTACATAAAGCTGGAGCATCCATGCAAAATGCACATACTGGTACACTTGTTGGAAATGTACAAGTGCAAACCACACAGGCTGGGACACCTGTCCAGAGTACACAGGCTGGACATTTGGGCAAAGTTCATGAGAATGACACAGTCATGCAATATGGACAGACTGGGACACCTGAGAAAGTATGCAGGCTGGAACACCCTTTCAAAATTCATAGGCTTGGACACCTGTGTAAACTTAACAGTCTAGGACACTTGTGTAAAATATATGAGACTGAAATTCCTGTACAAAGTACACAGGCTGGGCCACGATCATAAAGCTCATGAAGCTAGGACACCAGTGCAAAGTGAACTGACTGGGACACGTGTGCAAAATGCATATGCAAATACACAGGCAAGGATACTTGTGCAAATGCACTGCTGGGGCATCCCTTCAAGGAGCATGATGCTGGGACACCTGTACGAAGTATACAGATTGGGGCATCTGTTGAAAGTGCATGAGACTGAAAGATCTCTGCAAAATGCACAGACTGGGGCTCCATGCAAAGTATACAGGACAGAGACACCTATCTAAAGCACACCCACTAGGATAGCACTGCAAAGTGCACAAGCTTGGCCACCCTTGCTAAGTCCTCAGGCTGTGACATTTGTTCATGAGGCTGGTGTGTCTGTGCAAAGTGTACAGATTGACACATTCATGCAGAGTGCACAGGGCTAGGAGACCTCTGCAAAGGGGAGAGGTTGGGAAATCTGTCCAGGTGCATAAGGCTGAAGCATCTGCGCAAAGTGCAGATGTATAAAGTGTCAAGGCTGAGACACCTGTGCAGAGTGCATGAGGGTAGGACACCTTTACAGGCTACACAGATTTGGACACTCAGGAAAAAATGCACAGGCTGGGACACCTGTGCAAAGTGTACAGGTTGGGGCACCTGTTGAAAGTATATGAGACAAACATCTGTGAACAGTGCACAGATTGGGATTCCCATGCAAAGTGCACAGGACAGGGACAGCTCTCCAAAGCACGCTGACTAGAACAGCACAGCAAAGTGCACAGGCTGGAACACCCTTGCTGAATGCTCAGGCTGTGACACTTGTTCATGAGGCTGGTACACCTGTGCGAAGTGTACAGATTGGGACACCCATGCAGAATGCACAGGGCTAGGACATGCCTGCAAAGCTGACAGGCTGGGACATCTGTCCAGGTGCACAAGGCTGAAGCATCTGTGTGATGTGCAGAGGGCAGGGACACCCATAAAAGTGCACAAGCTACAATATCTGTGTAGAGTACCAAGGCTGGGGACACCTGTGCAGAGTGAGTGAGTGTGGGACACCAGTGCAAGTTGCATGAGGCTGGGACACCTTTAAAGGCTGCACAGATTTGGACATCTGTGAAAAATGCACAGTCTGGGACACCTGTGCAAAGTGCAAGAGGCCAGGACACATGTGCAAATGCATAGGCCAGGATATCTGTGCAAAAGCACTACTGCTATACCCCTTCAAAGTGCATGAGGCTGGCATACCTGAGCAAAGTGTACACACTAGGGCATCCACGCAGAGTGCATAGGGCTAGGACTCCTCTGCCAAGTGGACAGGCTGGGACAGTCTCCAGGTGTACGAGGTGGAAGCATCTGTGTGAATTGCAGAGGCCTGGGCCACCCATACAAAGTGAATGCCTGTGCAGAGTGTACAGGCTGGGACACCAGTGCAAAGTGCACACTCTGGGTCACTTTTTCAAAAATAAATGTGTTACTGTCTCCTCTAAGAAGTCAGCAGTTCGATTCGATGGCACACAACAACACATGCTTAGTTAACTGGTACCATGTGACCAAATTATTACAACCAAACCAAACTCAGGGCCATCAAGTCAATTCTGACTCGTAGTGACCCTATGGGACAGAGTAGAACTACCCCATAGGGTTTCCAAGGCTGTAAATCTTTATGGAAGCAGACTGCCTCATCTTTCTCCTGAGCAGCTGGTAGGTTCACAGACCTTTTGGTTAGCAGCCAAAAGCTTTAGCCACTGCATCACCAGAGTTCTTTAATTTATTACAGTATTAAAAACAAAAACTAAACCTGCTGTCATCAAATCGATTCTGACTCATAGCAGTCCTATAGGACAGAGTAGAACAACCCCACAGGGTACTCAAGGCTATAAATCTGCATGGAAGCAAACTGCCCTATCTTTCTCCCACACAGTGGCTGGTGGGCTCAAACACCTGAACCTTTCAGTAAGTAGCACTTAACCACTGCACCACTAGGACTCTTTAGTAAAGTGTTATACCCCTTTAAGCTCTGTAGCTTGCTGCCTACCCCATCCTTTAACCAGACCCTGTTTGTAGAAGCAGCAATCTTGCCCCTCTTCCTGTCTTTTGATTTATCCCAAGAAACTTTTCCTTTGTGGCTAGAGATATCATATCTACGGTGGGAGAGTGGGGCTCAGTTCCTCTTTCATTGCTACTCCTTAAGTTTAGGAGTCAGCCCCAGGGTTACAGGTGAGGAGAGACAACTCAGGGACGCCCAAAGTAGCAGGTGGGAAGAGCAGGAGAAAGGGGATTAAAAGCCAGGAAGCCAGAGAGAAGAGCAATCAGCCAAAGGGATTAGGTGAGAAGAGGAAACTCAAGCCTGCGTAGA
>NW_006922577.1:105661-106408 GCF_000298275.1 Orycteropus afer afer
ATAAAACACAAGTAAACATCTTTCTGGTATTCTTTGCTTTGAGCCAAGATCCATCTGACATCAGCAATGATATCCTTCGTTCCACGTTCTCTTCTGAATCCAGCCTGCATTTCTGGAAGTTCTCTGTCAATAAACTGCTGCAACCATTTTTGAATTGCCTTCAGCAAGATTTTACTTGCATGCCATATCAATGATATTGTTCAATAATTTTCACATTCTGTGGGATCACTTTTCTTTGGAATGAGTACAAATATGGATCTCTTCCAGTCAGTTGGCCAAGTACCTGTCTTCCAAATCTCTTGGCATCACCAAGTGAGTGCCTCCAGCAGGGCATCCATATGTTGAAACATCTCAATGGGTATTCTGTCAATTCCTGAAGCCTTGTTCTTTGGCAATTGCTTCAGGGAAGCTTCAACTTCTTCCTTCAATACCATTGGTTCTTCATCATATGCCACCTCCTGGAATGGATGAAGATCTATCAGTTCTTTTTGGTACAGTGACTCTGTGTATTCCTTCCATTTTCTTTGGATGCTTCCTGCATCATTCAACATTTTGCCCATAGAATCTTTCAATATTGTAACTCAAGGCTTAAATTTTTTCCTCAGTTCTTTCAGCCTGAGAAATGCTGAGCATGTTCTTCCTTTTTGGTTTTCCAACTCCAAGACTTCGCATGTTTCTTTATGGTAATTGGCTTTGTCTTCTCAAGCTGCTCTTTGTTTTTTATTGTTTTTTTTATTTTATTTTTTT
>NW_006922577.1:108263-109653 GCF_000298275.1 Orycteropus afer afer
AGTAGTTTTAACTGGTCTGCCTTGTAGGTGTATGGATATTATCCTATCACTGACAGCATTGTACTTCTAGACAGATCTTGAAACATCCTTTGTGACGATGAGTGCCATGCCATTCCTCCTCAAATTGTCATTCCTGGCATTGTTGATCATATGGTTGTCTGTTTCAAAATGGCCAGACCTGGTCCATTTCAGGTCACTAATGCCTAGGATATCAATTTTATGTGTTCCATTTCATTTTTGACAACTTCCAATTTTCCTAGATTCCTACTTCGTACATTTCATGTTCCGATTATTAATGGATATTTGCATCTGTTTCTCCTCAATTTTAGTCATGCCACATCAGCAAATGCAGGTCCTGAAAGCTTTACTTTATCCATATCATTAAGGCTGGTTCTACTCTGATGAGGCAGCTCTTTCTCCATCATATTTGGAGCACCTTCCAACCTAAGGGGCTCATCTTCCTGCACTGTATTGGACTATGTTTCCAGGCTATTCATAAAGTTGTCCAGTAATGTATCAGACAGTGTTTCTCTGCTATTCATGAGGTTTTCCCTAGCCAATTCTTTGAGAAGTGGATGGCCTCTTTCTTCTTCCTAGTCTGTCTCAGTCTGTAAGCTGTGTTGAAACCTGTGCACCATGTGCAACCCTGCCGGTGTTTGAAACACCAATGGCACAGCCTCAAGCCTCACAGCAACATGCAAGCCACCATGGTATGACCAACTGACAGACAAATTTGTCTCTCTTAGCTGTTCAAAACCTCTCCACACTCCCCCCAGCTTTTCATCCTTCTTGCCTCTTGAGTGGATCCTGCTGCCTTGTCATCTCGGGCTTTCCCTTCTTTGTACTAGGGTTTTCTATCTCAGCACTATGACATTTGACTGCTACCCAGAAGGCTGGAAGTTCAATCCCACAAGCCAATCCTTGGAAGGAAGATTGGATGATCTACTTCCATAGAGATACCACCTCAGAAACCCAAGGAGAGGAGCTATGAGTTGGAATTGACTCGATGGCCGTGAGTTTGGTTGGTTTACTATTGACTTTTTGGGCTGGATCATTTGTTCTTTGTTGTTGTTGCTGTCCTATGCATTGTAGGGTGTTTAGCAACATCTCTGGCCTCAATGTGCTAGATGCCACTAGCACCCTCTACCTAGATCTTGTCAATCCAAAATGTCTCCAGACACTGCCAAATCACCCTGGTTGAGAACTACTGTTTTACATGCTTTCCCTTGGAAGTCACATTCAATCTTGTTACTTTAACATCCAACTCCATGAAAGTGACAACCCAATCTACACTTCTAATCTTAAACTCCCCTCCAAATACTGATCTTTCCATTTAAGTTTTGTTTCCTATTTCTGCCTAGGTGTTCTACTAACACATGAAGCTCACTCC
>NW_006922577.1:110988-113537 GCF_000298275.1 Orycteropus afer afer
AGGGAAGAGGTAACTATGGGGAGGAAGTGGGAGGGGAGCTGTTGCATTGTGGTAAACTGTGGTCAATGTCATGAGACAATTTATATGTGAACAGCTATATGGAAAGTAAATTTGCTCTGTAAACACCCAAATCACACACACAAAAAAAAGATCAGGATCTATGTCTTATTCATATTTGTTTACCCCCCAAGTGCCTAATACAGTGCCTTGAACCTGGAAAGTGTCCAGTATGCTTGCTGACTTAATGGACAGATGGATTGATGATGGTTGGTTAGATGATGGATATTGTCTCACCTATTGGATTGTCACCTAATACAGTCATAATTTGGAAACGTGCATCAGGTACCTCATAGACACTTAGTTATCATTCCAGATATAACTCACAGCCACCCATTTGTCAGCGTGTGGTACCATGGTGGCTTACGTGTTGCTGTGACACTGGAAGCTATGCCATCAGTATTTCAAATACCAGCAGGGTCACCTGCAGTGGACAGGTTTCAGCAGAGCTTCCAGACTAAGATAGATTATGAAGAAAGGCCTGTTGATCTACTTCTGCAAAATCGGCCAATGAAAATCCTATGGATCACAACAGAATATTATCAGATAGAGTGCTGGAAGATAAGATGGCACAGGACCAGGCAACATTTTGTTCTGTTATATGTAAGCTTGTCATGAGTTGGAGCCAACTCCATGGCAACTAATAACTAACAACAACATGACTCCAAGAATAGAGTGCACAGCACTCAATGGAAAATCCACTGTATGGCTTCACTGCCATGTAGCATAAGTGAAAAACTTCTCCCAGATCCTTGCAAATATAATCCAGATGAAGCCTCCTTGGCCTTCAGATATTAAGGTAAACTTGGCTGAAACTACAGTTTCTGCAGATTCCCAACTCTCTACCTCATAATCTCTGTGTATGTTCTTCATTTCTTTCCTTGTGAAAGTTCAGACCTTTACACAAGGGTAAAGCTGCACAGGATTCCTGTGGTAGTTAAGGTTATGTGTCAACCTGGCCTGGTTTTGAGTGGCTGGGCAGATGAATGTAGTGATTCCCCATGAAAAGACTGGTAATCAACTCCATGGTGCAATCTGCTGTGAGCAGCTGAAGAGCTACCTTAGGGATGTGGTCTGCTTCCAGTATATAAGAAGCAGCTTTGAGGAAGGTCTCTGAGCTTCTTGGCACATTTGAATCCTGCATTTGGCCACATCATCCGTGAGTGGCCTGCCATGTTGTCCACCAATCTTGAGACTGTTTCTGGACTTGAACTAGTGGCCTTCCGTGTTGCTTGATAATCTTGGGACTGTGCCATTTTACCTGTCGACCCTGGGTTTGTCAGCCTCAGCAGCCAGCAGCTGCCTGAGTTAAGAAACGCCTCCAGCTCCAGTGGGCTGGGAGCAAGAGGCAGAGCTGAAGCCCAAGGTCAAGAGGCCTTCACCCAGTCCCTAGAGCTAGCACTTTGAACTCGGACGTTTAGCCTCCTAAACTGTCAGAGAATGAATTCCTGTTTGCTAAAACCATCCGTTTGTGGTATTTTTCTGTTATAGCAGCACTAGACAACCAAAACAATCCCCTACCATCATCAGAAGCATTTTATGAGTTTAGAACTTTACTAAAGATGTGAGAGTTACCCAGGACAGCCCTTCATCTTCAGCCATTTTGCTCATTCCACTTTTCTCCTCTTTTTACTTTTCTCCTTCCCCGCCCTCTCTGGTTCAAAACACAAATTCCTTGCCTTGTCTCATGCCGGGCAGTTCTGCTCACACTTAGGCCCCTTGAGATCTCTCTCAGCTTCTACTCTAAGCACACTTATTAAAAAATTAGGAAGAATGGAAAGAAAAAAATTGGAATCTTCTTCTTCTTCCTTCTTTTTTTTTAAGGAGGAAATAAAAGTCTTTATTTGCCCACAACGTGAAAATACCAAGAAAACTACAAAAAGAGCTCCTTGTTGTTGTTGCTGTTAGGTGCCATCGAGTTAGTTCTGACTCATAGTGACGCCGTGTACAACAGAAGGAGCACTGCCCGGTCCTGCACCGTCCTCACAATCCTTGTTATGCTTGAGCCCGTTGTTGCAGCCACTGTCAATAAATCTCACTGAGTGTCTTCCCCTTTTTTGCTGACCCTCTACTTTGCCAAGCATGATGTCCTTCAGGAACTAGTCTCTCCTGATAACATGACCAAAGTACAAGAGATGAATTCTCACCATCCTCACTTCTAAGGAATGTTCTGGCTGTACTTCTTCCAAGACAGATTTGTTCATTCTTCTGGCAGTTCGTGGTTTATTCAATGTTCTCTGCCAACACGATAATTCAAAGACCTCAATTCTTTTTCAGTCTTCCTTATTAATTATCCAGCTTTTGCATACATATACCAAACCAAACTTTCTGCCTTCAAGTCAGATCTGACTCATACATATGGACAACTGAAAATACCATGGCTTGGGTCAGGAGCACCTTGCTGTTGTTGTTGTTGTTATGTGCTGTCGAGTCAGACCTGACTCATAGCGACCCCTCCTTGGGTTTCCAAGGCAGTATCACTACGGAAGTAG
>NW_006922577.1:114292-122234 GCF_000298275.1 Orycteropus afer afer
GAAAGAGCTCAAGTTGATGTGCTGTGTGTAGGTGCTAGTTAATGACTTACTTCCTCTCATTTCCTTAATCAGGAAATTCCATAGTTCAGAAGTGGCAGGGTTCCCATTAACAGAGTTTTGACTTAAGCCAAGCTGTGTGAAACACTCAACCATGGAAACAAGTTTGTTTTGCAAGCAACTGAGGGCTACAGACTGAGGCAGATCAAGAGCTTCCATTTGACACAGTGGTGAGGAAAGCTAGTGAATTGTTCATGGCTGATGATGTTTCTAACTCCATCAGAATCACTCAGCGAGGAAGTAATGCATGAAATTGATGATCAATTGCTAGTTTGGACATGAATTGGCTGGTAGGTTTTGCTTTGAGGAGATCTTCTGTAGAACTGGCTGTTATGGATTGATTTGTGTTGGAGTCTTGATCCCTATACCTGTGGGTATATTACCATTTGGGAATAAGGTTTTCTTTGTTATGTTAACGAAACTACATCAGTGTAAGGCTTGTTGTAAACCTAATCACTTTTGAGATATAAAAAAGAGCAGATTAAGCCCAGAGGCAGGCAACCACAAAGTGGGTGGGTGAGGGTGAGATGCCATGCCATGTGAAGATCACCAAGGAACCAAGAAAAGCTGAAGACATGGATCATCCCCCAGAGCCAACAGAGAGAGAGACTTTCCTAGAGCCAGTGCCCTGAATTCCGACTTCTAGCCTCAACTCTGAGAAAATAAATGTCTGTCCTTTAAACCTATCCACTTGTGGTATTTTTGTTACAGCAACCCTAAGAAACTAAGACACTGGCATTGCATGATGGACACATTTAATATCATGGGGTAAGAAAAAGCATTCAGGAAAATCAAGATAAATTGTACCATTTCACTAAAATGTGAAAGGCAGTGCTTAGAGTAGAATCATTGCTTTATGACTACCATTTTACCAAAATGACCATTTTCCCCAGGAGACTCATATTTCAATGGCTTTGCCATAGCTTTCCAACCATAGCTATACCTCAGAATAACCTGAGGAAAGCTTTGAAGGAAATGCTGGTAACTGAGCCTTACCCTCAAAGATTTTGATTCATTCATCTGGAGTGATGCATAGGCCACGGGTGTTTTCCAAATGCTCTCCAGGAGCTTCTAATGTGCAGCCAGGATTACGACCACTGCTTTTAGAAAATGACTGTTACAAACATCCTTTGAAACCAACATACTGCATATGAGGCACATATTGCAATTATATGCTTTGCAAAAAGACATTTTATAATTGCCTGCCTTTTCAGTAGAATTTGTCCTCTTTCTATCAGAGAAGGAGCTCTGGTGGTGCAGTGGTTGAAGCATTTGACTGCTAAATGAAAGGTCAGTGTTTCGAACACACTATACCCTCCATGGGAGGAAGATAAGGCAGTCTGCTTCCTTAAAGATTTACAGCCTTGGAGGGCCAGGTTTGCTGGTCTGATAGAGCCTGGTGGAACCACTGAGACTATGGCCCCTAGCTGCCCTTCAGGTCTGGAATTGAACCCACACCTGTGGCTTCCAGACAAACAAAAGTCAGGTATAGGAGTTGAACATTTACCTGAGGTAGATACACTCCTTGCAAAGAACAATCATGGGAGAAAGAAGAGCTGTTTATGCACAGGGAGACAGCTCAGGGGGCAGAGTGCATGGAGGGATGAACATAGGGAAGAGGTGACTATCGGGAGGAAGTGGGAGGGGAGCTGTTGCATTGTGGTAAATTGTGGTCAATGTCATGAGACAAAGTGTATGTGAACTGCTGTATGGAAAGTGAATTTGCTCTGTAAATTTTCACCCAAATCACAATAAAAAAATAATGATAAAATAAAATAAATAAATAAAGTAACAGTAGGGGAAAAAAAAAGATTTACAGCCTTAGAAACTCTATGGGGCAGTTCTCCTCTGTCCTAAAGGATCGCTGTAAGTCAGAATCGACTTGATGGCAGTGGGTTTGGTTTTGGTTTCTATCAGAGATAAATTAACCCATGACAGGCCATCTTTGGCAGACCTCACACTCACTTCTGTGTTCACTCTCTCTCTCTCTCTCTCTCTCTCTCAGCACAGGAAGATGCAAACCTAATTTTCAGCCTGTACCATCTCTCAAAGATCAAAACACTCCCAGGCCAGCAGTGGTGTCACCAGAGTTGATGTCACCCAGTTCAGTGCATTAACTCATGGTATCACCCTCCCCCCACAGACCTCCTGTACCAGACCATACACAATCCTTGGTGTTTTTGTTACTTAGTGCTGCACTGACAGGAACATACCACAAATGGGAAGGCTTGAACAAACAGGAGTTTATTCTCTTACAATTTTGGAGACTAGAAGTCTGAGTTCAAAGTGCTGGGATCTGGGGGCTGGGTGAAAGCCCCTCGGCCTTGGGCTTCAGCTCTGCCTCTTGCTCCTGGCCCACTGAAGTTGTAGCCATCTCTTCACTCAGGGAGCTACTGGCTGCTGAGGCTGACAAACCCAAGGTCGACAAGTAAAAAGGCACAGTCCTGATGTTACCAAACCACACGGCAGGCCATTGATTCAAGTCCACTGAAAGTCCCAAGATTGGCAGAGCATGGCAGACTACTGAATGAAGACTCAGCTACATGCAGGGTTCAAGTGTGCCAAAAAGCTAGAGACCTTCCTCAAAGTTGCTTCTTATATATTGGAAGCAGACCACATCCCTAAAGCAGCTACTCAGCTGCTCCAGTAGATTCCATCATGGAACTGATTGCCAGTCTCACCATGGGGAATAACTACATCCAGCTGCCTAGCCACTCAACCAGGCCCAGCCAAGACAACAACCTTAACAACCACACTTGGTAATGTTTATTATCAATTTTAATCATAGAATAATATGTGATAAATATAGTTGTAAGTTCCTTAAATGTAATATTTCTTATATTTTATGAATCCTAACAAAATTATTTTGTAAAGGTTTCTACATTGAATTACAACATGCTTGGTACATTATTTGTAACTGAGCAGAAGCCTTTTTCAGTTTTTCTCCTTCTTTTCCATTACTTACTAATTCATTCTCAAGAAAGTTATTGATAAAAAAGACAGGCATATGAGCTGAACATTTACAATAGATAGATACACCCCTTGGAGAGATCAGTCATGGGAGAATAGAAGGGCTGTATATGCACAGGGAGACAGCTTGGGGGCAGGAGTGCATTGCAGGGAGGGACACAGGGAAGAGGTGGCTATGGGGAGGAAGTGGGAGGAGAGCTGTTGCATTGTGGGAAATTGCAGTCACTATCATGAGACAAAGTGTATGTGGACTGCCGTATGGAAGATGAATTTGCTCTGTAAACTTTCACCCAAATCACAATAAAATTTTTTTTAAATGCACTACTGCTGAAACACTGCACAAAAATTTTATAAGCAATCATTTTGGTGTCACCTCCTCTGACTTGGTGCAGTCTGCACCCCCCACAGTCTCCTAGAGATTTCATTGCAGGCCAGGCCAGGTTGCCCCTGGAGGACTGTTTCTAGAACAAATACACTACCCCAGCTTGGGTGAGTTTTGCTTCTCATTTTCCTTCCTTAACCAACAGCAGGGTAAATTGCCAAAATGTGAGTCCTAAGAGGCTAAACGGGAGCTCTGGTAGTGTAGTGCCTAAGGCACTTGACTGCTAACCAGAAGGCTGGCAGTTCAAACTCACCAGCCACTCCTCGGAAGGAAGGTTGGGCAATCAATCTACTTCTGCAGTGATACTGCCTCAGATACCCAAGGAGAGGTTGCTATGAGTCGGGTCCGACTCCACGGCACATAACAACAACAACAAGAAGAGGCTAAACTGGTCTTTGTCCAGTATTCTTCATTTCAGGAAATGACCCTGGAGTCTACCTTCTTACTAAGCTAATAATTTGGACTCATCCTTAATTTTTTCCTTTCCCACACATCTAATCCCTTTCCCTTACCCTCACATTCAATTAATCCAACCTCCAAACATATCTCCCACCCACCCACTTCTAACTGCCTTCACGGCCACCTCACTGTTCTAAGTTGTTATCACCTCCTCTTCTACCTTGATACTACAGTTGCCTCCTAACTGCAGTAGCCTCTCTTTCCTTCTGCTTTTGCCCCCATTGAAGACTTTCCACATCCAACAGCCTGGGTAATAGTTTTATATGGCCATTTCAATAGCTTCTTATTCAAAGTAAAATCCAAACTCCTTGCCATGAAACACAAGGTCCTCCATGATCTATCTGGTGGCTGCTGCCTATGTTTCAACCATGGCTACTGACCCTCTCCCCGTCCCTCAGCAGCCTCCAGTCACACTGGTGTTCTGCTCATTTCTGGAGCAGGATGGGTTTTCCCCTGCTCAGGGCCTGTCCCTTTGGCTGCTCCTTTCCCTGGCTTTTTGCATAGCAAGCCCCCTCTTATCCTTCCAATTTCAGTTTAAGTGTTCTCTCTGCAAAGAGGCCCTCCCTGACTATTTTATCCCTGTCATAGCATCCCATGTATTTCCATTCTAGTAGTTATCTAATTCTGGAATTATTAAATTTACTGGTTTGGTTGTTTTCTGTCTCCCCTACTAGAATCTAACTTCATGAAGAAAGGACTTTGTCTTATTCACTGTTGTGTCCTCAGACCCTAATAGATGGAGTACCTGGCACATAGTAGGAACAAATAAAATATTTGTTGTATCAATGAATGAATGGCTGGGAAGAGGAGAAGGAACGTTCTGGATCATACATATCTGAGATCAACCATCTCTGAACAATTCATGGTTGATTTTAGATTTTGATAAGGAGCCTTGGTGCACAATGGTTAAGCACTTGCTTGCTAAGCAAAGAGTTGGCGGTTTGAAACCACCCACACACTCTGCAGGAGAAAGATCTGATCTGCTATTGTAAAGATTACAGCTTAGAAAACCCTTCTCTGTCACATGGGATCACCATGAGTCAGACTCAAAGATACCCAACAATAATAGCTTCTGATAAAAGGAACATCAGCTTTTACTTAATGTGTCTATTAGCCCTTGTTGACACATTTATCACTCTTGTCACCATCTTAATGTGTATTATTTGGAACCAACTGTGGTGCAGTGAATTACCTGGTATGGCTTTGCTAGCCATGGTCTTTGTAACTCCCACCGGATTACTAGGTGGGACCACGCAAATAATGAATGTAGAACTCCAATGTTGGGATTGGTTAGTTTTGCTACTCTGCCACGCTTAAAATGAGCCTTCCTAGAGGCAGAAAGGGAGATCTCACTGCCGTCAAGAGAGAAAAGATGGAAGTGAAGTGGAGCGCATCCTTGGACCCAAGATCCCTGTGCTGGACCTCCTTGACAGAGACAACCTGGCATAGATGACCTGACAGAGACCTGGCTGAGAAACCAAGAGGCATGAGACAGAGAGATGGGCTTTCTGGCCCAAAAAGTGAGAAAGCTGAGTGCCTTTGGGCAGGAGGCTTGCTGGCAGAGTGGGGTATATGTAAGTGTACCTATTGGCAGAGCTAAAAGAGCATTATACCACTTGCCTGAGCAGGGTAGATGCCAGGCCGAGAGGCCAAGGGCCAGAGAGGCATGTCTGCGGGCATGGCAGAGGAGAGACTGTTCTGATCAAGAATTGTATCCTGAGTATGTTCCTGAACCTGAGTTGTAACCTATTACTTCTCTAATAAACCCCATTATTGTCTGTATTGTCTGTGAGGTCTGTATAGCCATTGCAACGAATTATTAAACCCAGCAGAGTAGTGAGTGCCATGGGAGGGAAGGCTGGTGTCAGAACTGGAAAAAAGGTTGGAGGGTAGTGGTATGTCTGGCCTCATAGGAATAAGCCTTGGGCTGCTGATGGAGATTCTGTCTTCCTCTTGTGAAGTTAGAGGAAGTCAGAAGATGCTGCCTCCCTGCCCTTTGTGCACCAATTTAAGATAATTTAACCAAAAGAAGAATTCATTTTAAGGCTGCTGGCCTGCCTTATAGAACCTACTGGCAGGCAAACAGTGGTGACAGAAAGAGGCTGGAATCAGGAAACACAAATTGTTGGGAAACTGAGAAATACTGTGTGTCTCTCACTTCGGCTTTTCTCTGAACAAATATTCTTTCTTCTTCCTCTGCAGATCAACTTTCTGCTCCCTTATCACTCACAGTTTCTGAGTTTGTACATCTCCTCTCTCCTAGGACCCAGATGGAGCTAGAACCTCATAGAACTGAACTTCCAACTTTCCTGGAAAGGAGAGTCTGATTGACCTAGCTAGGGTTAGGTTTCCAGCTCCAGACAATTATCTGTGACCAGTGAGATGGGAATACACATACAAACACCACCTCCATGGGTTCTTATCTTGAAATATGAGGTGGGTGGAGAGGGAATTTGGAAAGACAATTCTTGGTGACAAAGGGAATCACTGGCTTTTTGGTTAGGTTGTTGTAGGTTTCCATGAAGTTGACTCTGACTCATGGTGACTTTATGTATAACAGAATGAAACACTGTCCAGTCCTGCATCATTTTCATGGTTGACGTATGAGTCAATCGTTGCAGCTAGGTGGACACCTCAAAATGTTTCCACTAGAGGTTTCAAGTTATCTCCCTAGGCGTGCCCATCTTCACACCCTGCTGGTGTCTTTTCTGTTTGTTCCTTACAACCAGTTTACAATCAGAGGAGCTCAAGATTTGGACTGATTTTTTAATTTGTGATGGGTGCCAGGTGTTGAATTGCCACCCTATGGGAGAGAAAGAAGGGAAGAAGATAAGTACTTATATGAAAGAGAAGAATTAGATCAAGGAAAGAATAAGTATACGTTAAGCATCAAAGTATGATCAATGATTTTAAGAAGAGAATTGGATTAAGACAAGAATAAGTACGTGTAAAGAAAGAAAGTTTGATGGATTATTTTAAGGTGTCTTTGAGTCATTTTTTTCAAATCAAATGACTCAACCGCTAAGAGATTCTATTGTTATATGAGCAATCTTACTTTATTGCTATCATGGCAAGTTTAAATGATGATAGATTTCTGATTAAATGTTGCATTAAGGAAGCATCCTGCTTCTCTGTTTTTATGCTCAGTTTTATGAAACATTATCTTCACACATTTATGATGAAATCTAAAGAAGTAGGCCTAGTGATGCATATGACTGAAAAATAGGTGATTGAATTTTGGTGCAAGATTTTAAGTTTCTATAGAGCTACATCATGCAAGGTAGAATGCTACGCATATTTAGGAAAAAGACTTCCTTAAAGGCAATATGGTATATTGCTTAATGTTCTGGCTTTAAAGCTTAGTTATGCAAACCCTGATTTCTGCCTCTTTACTAGCTGTGGGATCTTCAACAAAATATTTAATTTCTTGTCACAGAATAGGAATGTTAACAGTACTCACCTGTTAGAAGGTGGATGAGATTTAATTGAGATAATGGATTGTATGAGTTAGGGATTGTGGGTGACTGTGAGAAACAGAACCCCTGACTAAACAAACAGTGGCTTCAATAGAATATTTTTTCTCACTCAACAAGAAGCCTAGTGTTAGGTGTCCACCAGTCCTGGTTAAAGGGCTCAAGGACTTCAGGGCCAAGGTCTCTGCAGTTCTCATGACGTTTCTTTCATAATTTCATCCCAAAATGGCTGCTGCAGCCTCAGCCATCATTCCATAGTTCTGGGAAAGGGAAGAGGAAAAGGTGAGGACCAAATCAACAAAGCAAAACCTTTCCCAGATGTTTAAATCAGGGTAGACTAACTTCTGTAACAAAAAAGCATCACACATCAGTAGGTTACCATATTAGAAATGTATTTCTCACTCTTGCAAAGGTCAATTGGTAGCAGAGGGTTAGGGTTATGGAGAGAGGATGGGATGCAGCTCCACTCAGTGCTAGGACCAATTTAGAACACTGGGCTTCCAGGGTTGTAGGTAATACTAGGCATGAACATGCAGCCAGTACATAGGGAAAGACATCCTTCTCCAGGGAATGGTCCCTTCTGACAACATGACCAAAGTAG
>NW_006922577.1:122334-123797 GCF_000298275.1 Orycteropus afer afer
GTCTGGCCATTCTCACTTCCAAGGAACATTCTGGCTGCACTTCCTCCAGGACAGATTTGTTAATTCTTTTAGCAGTCCATGGTACTTTCAGCATTCTTCTCCAGCACTACAACTCAAAAGCATGAATTCTTCAGCCTTTCTTATTCAATGTCCAGCTCTCATATGCATATGAGGTGATTGAAAATATCATGGCTTGTGTCAGGCACACCATAGTCCTCAAGGAGACATCTTTGCTCTTCAGCACTTGAAAGAGGTCTTTTGCCGCCGACTTGCCCAGTGCTATGCATCATCTGATGTCCTGACTGCTGCTTCCATTGGCGTCGATTGTAGATCCAAGCAATGTGAAGTCTTAGACAACTTCAATCTTTTCTCCATTTATCGTGATGCTGTTTATAGGTCCAGTTGTGAGGATTTTTGTTTATATTGAGATGTAATCCATACTGCAGACTGTATTCTTGAATCTTCATCAGTAAATGCTTCAAGTCATCCTCACTTTCAGCAAGCAAAGTTGTGTCATCAGCCTATCACAGGTTGTTAGTAATTCTTCCTCCAATATTGATGCCACATTTTCTTCATATAATCCAGCTTCTTGGATTATTTGCTCAGCATACAGATTTAATAAGTATGGTGAAAGGATACAACCCTGATGCACTCCCTTCATGACTCTAAACCAGGCAGTGTCTCCTTGTTCCATTCGAATGACAGCCTCCTGGTCAAGGTACAGGTTCCTCATGAGTACAATTAAGTGTTCTGGAATTCCCATTCTCCTCAATGTTACCCACCATTTATTATGAACCACACAGTCAAATGCTTTTGCATAGTCAATAAAACAAGTAAACATCTTTCTGGAATTCTTTGCTTTGAGCCAAGATTCATCTGACATCAGCAATGATATCCCTCATTCCATATCCTCTTCTGCATCCAACTTGAACCTCTGGAAGTTCTCTGTCAATATACTGCTGCAAAAGCTTTTGAATTATCTTCAGTAAGATCTTACTTGCGTGTGATATTAATGATACTGTTCGATAATTTCCACATTCTGTGGGATCACCTTTCTTTGAAATGGGTACATATATGGATCTCTTCCAGTCAGTTGGCCAGGTAGCTGTCTCCCAAATCTCTTGGCATAACTGAGTGAGTGTCTCCAGTGGGGCATCTATTTGTTGAAACATCTTCACGGGTATTCTGTCAATTCCTGGAGCCTTGTTCTTCACCGATTGCTTCAGTGCAGCTTTGACTGCCTCCTTCAGTATCATTGGTTCTTGATCATCTGCCACCTCATGAAATGGATGAAGATCTATCAGTTCTTTTTGGTACATTGACTCTGTGTATTCCTTCCATTTTCTTTTGATGCTTCCTGCATCATTCAACATTTTGCCAATAGAATCTTTCAATATTGTAACTCAAGGCTTAAATTTTTTCCTCAGTTCTTTCAGCCTGAGAAATGCTGAGTGTGTTCTTCC
>NW_006922577.1:126440-134810 GCF_000298275.1 Orycteropus afer afer
CCTCAGAAACCCAAGGAGGGGTCGCTATGAGTTGGGTCCGACTCAACAGCACATAACAACAACAACAACAACAATTCATTGTCCAAATTTCACATGCATATGAGGCCATTGAAAACACCATGGTATGGGTGACATGCACCTTAGTCGTCAAAGAGATATCTTTGCTCTTCAGCACTTTAAAGAAGTCTTTCATAGCAGATTTGCCCAGGGCAATATGTTGTCTGATTTCTTGACTGCTGTTTCCATTGGTGTTGATTGTGAAAGCAAGTAATATGAAATCTTTGATGACTTCAATCTTTTCTCCATTTATCATGATGCTGCTTATTGGTCCAATTGTGAGGATTTTCATTTTTTTGTATCGAGGTATAATTCATTGTGAAAACTGTGGTCTTTAATCGTTATCAGTAAGTGCTTCAAGTCATCCTCACTTTCAGCAAGCAGGTTGTGTCATCTGCATATCACAAGTTGTTAACAAGTCTTCCTACAATACTGACATTGTGCTCTTCTTCATACAGTCCAGCTTCTTGAATTATTTGCTCAGCATATAGGTTGAATAAGTATGGTGAAAGGATACAACCCTGACACACACCCATCCTGATTTAAAACCACATAGTATCTCCTTGTTCTGTTCAAATGACGGCCTCCTGGTCTATGTACAGGTTCCTCATGAGCACAATTAAGTGTTCTGGAATTCCCATTCTTCTCAATGTTATCCACAATATGTTGTGATCCACATAGTCGAGTGCTTTTGCATAGTCAATAAAACACATGTAAACATCTTTCTAGTATTCTTTGCTTTCAGCCAAGATCTATCTGACACCAGCAGTGATATCCCTTCTTCCATGTCCTGTTCTAAATCCAGCTTGCATTTCTGGAAGTTCCTTGTCAATATACTACTACAACAGTTTTTTTAATTATCTTCAGCAAGATTTCATTTGTGTGATATTAATGATGTTCAATAATTACCACATTTTGTTGGATCACCTTTCTTTGGAATGAATACAGATATGGAACTCTTCCAGTCAGTTGGCCAGGTAGCCATCTTCCAAATCTCTTGGCATAGACAAGTGAGTGCCTCCAGTGCAGCATTCATTTGTTTAAACATCTCAATGGGTATTCCATCAATTCCTGGAGCCTTGTTTCTCACAAATTCCTTCAGCACAGCTTTGACTTCTTCCTTCAGTACTACTGGTTCTTGATCATATGCCACCTCCTGAAATGGAAGAACACTGACTGATTTTTTTTGGTACAGTGACTGTATATTCCTTGTCTTCTTTTGATGTTTCCTGCATCATTCAATATTTTGCCCATAGAATCTTTCAATATTACAACTCAAGGCCTGAATATTTTCTTCAGTTCTTTCAGCTTGAGAAATGCTAAACGTATTCTTCCCTTTTGGTTTTCTAACTGCATGTCATTGCACATTTCATTATAATTGACTTTGTCTTCTCGAGCTGCTCTTTGAAATCTTCTGTTCAGCTCTTTAATCTTGTCATTTCTTCCACTTGCTTTAGCTACTCTCCGCTCAAGGGCAGGTTTCAGAGTCTCTTCTGACAACCATTTTGGTCTTTTCTTCCTTTCCTGGCTTTATAATGGCCTTTTGCTTTCTTCATGGATGATGTTCTTGATGTCACCCCACAATTCCTCTGGAATTGGTGATGTAGCTGTAATTTTCAGCTGGTTGCTGAATAGCTTGGGTTTCTCTTAGTGAGGAAGATATTGTGTAGACAACTAGCAATGTCTGTCACGTGAAAAAAGTGCTTGGCATAGTGTGTGGCACTTAGTAAATACTCAATAAATGCTAGCTATTGGCATTGCATTTGACTGCTAACAAGAAGGCTGGCAGTTCAAACCCACCAGCCACTCCTTGGAAGGAAGGTTGGGCAATCACTTCCGTAGTGATACTGCCTTGGAAATGCAAGGAGGGGTCGCTATGAGTCAGATCCAACTCATTGACAGTGAGTTTGGTTTGATTTTGTTTATTGGCATTGCTATGATGTCTTTCTTAGGGAAAGATACACTGTCTCTCTTGCTGTAAGTTAATTACCCAGCATTCTGGTTTGTTGAATGCTCATCATGGAATTAGAAGACCTGTGTTTAAACCCTGGTGCATCTCCTGACTATCTTTTCTGAACCTCAATTTCTTTAACTATATAATAGAAAAGGTGAAATCTGCCTCACAAATTTTCTGCGTGGCTTAACTGAGACAATGAGTACAAATGGGACAAAAGCATTATTTCACACATACTAAATACATAATATATATTAAAACAGAATCTTAAGTGGAAGCAACCCAGAAGTCCATCAACTGATGAATGGATAAACAAAACATGGTATAGCCATACAATGAAATAGCATTGAGCACATAATGAATGCTCAATATGAGTGCTTACTATGAGTTGGATCCGACTCAATGGCAGTGAATTTGGTTTGGCTTGGTTTACCTGTGTGTTGGAAGGAGCTCTGGTGGTGTAGTGGTTTAGGCATTTGGCTGCTAACAAAAAGGTCAGTGGTTCAAACCCACTAGCCACTACTTGGAAGAGATATGGAGTGGTTTGCTTCCGTAAAGATTTATAGCCCTGGAAACGCAATGGGGATCGCTATGAGTCAGAACCAACTTGATGGCAGTGAGTCTGGTTTTGGTTTATCTGTGTGTTGGAGTCCCTGGGTGGCACAAACATTTAAGTGCTCAGCTACTAATGAAAGGTTGGCACCTCAGAAGAAAGGCCTGATGATCTGTTTCCAAAAAGTAACAGCCTTATAAAGTGAATGGAGCAGATCTACACCGCACACAGGGGGGCACCATGAGTCAGAATTAACTCCACAGTGACTAGTTTGGTTTGGTATCAATGCATTAAGTGTCATGCTAGAATTAATAGGACATGGTCTCTGACCCCAAAGAATCCACAGTCAAATGCCACAGATTTAACTCTCTGAGAACAAGAACAAGATATACTAATTATGCCCTCACACTGCAAGAAAAATGGAGAATTTAAAAGCAACTGGGATCAGACACATTCTCCCAGTTAGCAGGGACCAGGCCTTTTTCTTTCAACATACTCAGCACTTTCTTCAATAAATATATTGGATTTCACTGAGTCCATAAAGTTTCTAAACATAACAAGGAGAAACTTCTGTAACTCCAAAACACAAAAATGAAGCTTTCATTAAAGTAAAGAAATACTTTAAAATAATACCTCTAACGCATGCTTCCTGCCTAAAAGGCCAATTTCCATTTTGCCATCTTGCTCTTCTTTCATCACTGGGCAAAGGCACTGCCAAAAGGGTCTAGAATAGACAATCATGATGCCTTCCGCCAGATAGCTATCTTGGTGTCGTGTGTACATGCCAGGCAGAGTGGACAATTAGCTTGAGAAAAGACTTTCATTTTAACAGATCTTCACCGACTCAGCTTATCAAGAAAACTAGAATCTGGCTCCAAATTTAAGAATTTGAAACCAGTACATGTTGGTTCCTGGGTGATGCAAACCGTTTGCTATTGGCTACTAACCTCAAGGTTAGCTGTTTGAACCTACCCAGTGGCACCAAAGAAGAAAAGCTCGGTAATCTGCTTCCGTAAAAATTACAGCTAAGGCAACTCTATGGAAGAGCCTTACTCTGTAACACATGGAGTCGCCATGAGTCTGAACCAACTCGACAGCAATAGGGTTTTTTGTTGTTGATCTTGTTTTGGTTTACTGTACCCGTGGTCTGGGCAGCTCTTGGAGACCCTCAGTTGAGAGGCACACAGAGGACATCCTGTTATTGCTGGGGGAAACCCTAATCCGTGGCTAGTCCTGTTGCCATCAGGAATCGCTGGGTGACACAAACAGTTAAGAGTGCAGCTGTTAACTGAAAGTTTGGCCATTCGAACCCACCTAGAGGCACCTTGGAACAAAGGCCTGTCAATTTGCTTCCCAAAGGTCATGGTCATGAAAACTCTATGGATTGCAGCTCTCTGCAGCACATGGGCCATCATGAATTGGAATCTATAGCAATAGTTTTTTTTTTTTTTGCCTGTTTGTTTTTTCCTTCTGCCCTCAGTGTTGGGAGAAAAAAAAAAAAATTTCCAAATGATTTATCACCACTTGGTTTAAGGAACTTAAGACCCTATTCTGGTCTGTTTCCACATTCTCTATCAAGCAAAACATTTGAAACAAAAGTGACTAAGGGAGTGTTCTGTTTCTTGGTCTGGACTCTTTCCACACCTGTCTATTAGCTTTATGAAAATTCACTGAGGTGTAGATTTATTCTTTGTGCACTTCCTTGTATGTATGTTATACTTAAATAAAATTCATACACACACCCCAAAAATAAGTGGCTGAAGAGAATCCAAAGCCAAATAAAATGAGCAAATGAAACTTTTTGCTATTTTAAGTAAGTGTAAGCCTCTAACCGTCAATAAATTATATTTCCAGGATCCAGAAGAATGTGTAGATGTCATCCTAATAATATTGTTGGAAAGCTTAAAGGAATCATGTGTTAGGGAACAAATAAATAAGACTTTCAGGCCCTCTCTACAACATCTTCACCCAAACTCCTCATGGAAGAAAGGGACTTACCTGGCCAAGGAGATTGGTAAGAATGGATACCCATTGTTCTTTAATTCCCTGTTGGGCAGGTTACATAGCTCAGGCTCTCTAGGACCTTCTACTTGCCATTTTCTCCTCCATTTTCTGTTCCCATGCTCTAATCTCGCTAGGAAAGGGCTCTCTACCATCTCCCCCAATGCAGACCTCGTCCCTTCAGAGGAAGCCTTCAAATCTCCATGTTCTCAGCTAAAGCCTGGGCGGGTAAAAAAGGGCCACATAAGTCTTAAGGTCTACATTTAGGGAGGGGAAACTTTGTCACATGTTTTATTCTACTATACTTAGGAGCAATGATATTTTCGGTAATAAAACACATGGCCCTTTTTGCCCATTTTTACATATGCACTCTCTGCAGCCAGAACTGGAAGGATGAAAGAGGTGAGAAGGAGGATTTGTGCACCAAACTCTACTCTGAACTTCGCAAAGCATGGACAATTGGACTATTATTGGAAGTCTTATTTTCAATTGTTGAAAATTGTGGGTTCTGGAAACTTCTGGAAATTGTAAACTGGTGAGCTAGCTGTTGATCCTGTAGCACAGATTTGAGAGTGAAATAACAGAGATGGGCAGTCCCCAGGTTACAAATGAGATCTGTTCCTAAGTGTGTCTTTAGGTCTAAGTAGGTCTTTAAGTCAAATGTGTAGGTAAGTAGAAACAGATGCATAAAGTTATTATTTAGCACAAGAGGAGCTCTGGTGGTGCAGCGCCTAAGGCATTTGACTGCTAACCAGAAGGTTGATGGTTCAAACCCACCAGCCACTCTGCAGAAGGAAAACAAGGCAATCTACTTCCATAAAGATTTACCACCTCGGAAAACCAAAGGGGGTCGCTATGAGTTAGAATCGACTCAATGGCAGTGGGTTTGGTTTGGGTTTGGTTTAGCACAAGAGATGGCACTCTGGTGGTACAGTGGTTAAGGCATTTGGCTGCCAACCAAAATGTTGGGGATTCGAATCCATCACTTGCTTCATGGGAGAAAGACAAGGCAGTCTGCTTCCATAGATTTACAGCCTTGGAAATTCTATGGATAGTTTTACTCAGTCTTATAAGGTGTTGGGCAATCTGCTTCCATAGTGATTATGCCTTGGAAACCCAAGTAGGGGTTGCTATGAGTCAGATCCAACTCCACAGCAGTGAGTTATTATTTATTTATTTTTATATGGTTACTATTAGTCAAAATCAACTTGATGCTAGTGTTTTTCTTTTTCTTTCTTTTCTTTTTTTTTTTTTGGTTTAGTGTAAAAAAGGATCCCTGGTGGTGTGGCACATTGGTTAAAGCACTTGGTTGCGAATCAAAAGGTTAACAGTTTGAACCCACCAGCTGCTCGGCAGGAGAAAGATGTGGCAGTCTGCTTCTGTAAGGATTTACAGCCTTCGAAACCCTCTGAGGCAGTTCTATTCTGTCCTACAGGGTTGCTATGAGTTGGAGTCGATTGAATGGCAGTGGGTTTGGTTAGGTTTATGAGTCACAATTAACTCTACTGCAGTGGGTTTGTTTGGTGGGTTTAGTGCAAGAAAAGGCCCGAAGTCTTGTCAATGATTTAAAAGCTGTATGTGCAGCAAATTAAGGTGATTCTGATGAAAAATGTGTTGTGATTAAGGGGTTGGTTTAATCATTTCAAAGTGAGGGCAAATTTACATAACATTAAAAGGCAAGTCTAAGCTGTCCATAGGTCAGATATTAGTAACCTGGGGACTGCCTGCAGTTGATCAGTAGGAGCACAAATTCATTCCTAATAGGTTCTGCATGGAGTGATGAAATGAACTAAATAAGGAGCCGGGGCAGTGTAGGTTCTAGTGCTAGTTCTTTGACTACTTTGTTACATGACCTCAAGCAGGTAACTTCACACTCTTGTTCTCAGTTTCCTCGACTATAATATGTAAGATCTGAGTTGGACTCTCTCTAAGGTTTGTTTCAGCTCTAGGGTTCCAAGGTACATGTTTAAAGTCATGTCAACTAATTTTCTTTCTTTGGGGAAAAGCATTTCTAGACCAATCATTAGGAAGATGCTGTAGATTTTGTGTGTCTTGATTTCAACAAATGTTTGACATAGAAGGCATGCATATCAAATTTGTAAAGCTACAAACCTACAGGAACAGCTGTCAAGAGTAATAAACAAAACAGCTCACTGAGCTGGGCAACAGGTCAAAACAAATCAATGAAATTTACCAAGGAGAAATGGAAAATCTCAAATTTAGGTTCCAAAGACAGATTGCATAAATACAGAATTGGAGGCACCTGGATTACAAGCACTGGACAGCAGGAAGGACCTGATGACCTTTAAAGTCCCCTCTGGATCTAAGATTTCATATTCTCATCCTGGGAACAAATACTGAGTTGGAGAGAGAAGCTGCTCTAGTTTTTAAAATAAACTACCTTCTCTCTCATTGTCCACGTGTACTGGTAACAAATTACTTCAAATTTAATGGCTTAAAACAACATAAATTTATTATCTTAATCAAAAGGGGCAGAATACAGAACAAAAATTCAATTTTTCATGGACTCCAGACTTTCTGGAGCCAAGGGGGCTGGATGAAACTATTGCCATGAGATAATCTTTAAACCTTAAACCAAAAATAGCCCCTGGGTTCATTTTAAAACCAAGTAGTTTAGCTGAACTAGTTTTTTTTTTTTTTTTTTAAAAAAAAAAAAGGTCTGCCTTGAGCATTATATTCTTTTAAGAACTATCTATATGGGATCAAGGAATTCTGGTGGCACAGTGATTAAGGCATCCAGTTGCAAATCATAAGGTGGGTGGTTTGAAGTCACCAGCCAGTCAGTGGGAGACAGATGAGGCGGTCTGCTTCCACCAAGATTTACAGCCTTGTAAACACTATGGGCTTGGAAGGAAGGTTGGGCAATCTACTTCTGTAGTGATACTGCCTCAGAAACCCAAGGAGGAGTCCCTATGAGTTGGGCCCGACTTGATGGCACATAACAACAAACACTGTGGGGGCAGTTGTACACTGTCCTATAGGGTTACTATGAGTCGGAATCAACTAGATGGCAGTAAATTTAGTTTTTTGGGATGTGGGGTCAAATGACACCTGTAACTCAAAAGATTTCATTTAAAAAAGAAAGAAACGTAGGTGGCAGTGAGTTTGTTAATGGGGGAAGAACAGCTCAGAAAAGGAAGGTGAGAATGGTTACACAGCTTGAAGAATGTCATCAATGTCACTAAATGGTACATGTAGAAACCATTGGATTGTGTACATTCTTTTTCTCCTACTGGCTGAGTAGTACTTCATTGTATGTATTTTGTTTACCCATTCATCTCTTGATGAGTATTTAGATTGTTTCCATCTTTTGGCTATTGTGGATAGTCCTGCAATGAACACTGGGGTACTAAGCCATACTCTTTATGGGAGCAGATCACCAAGTCTCCCTCTAAGCCATTGGGTGGGTTCAAACTGCCACCCTTTTGGTTAGCTCTGAACCTGCTGAATCTCACTTGTTATGTAGAAAGAGAATGGGACTGAGAGCAGCCATGTTGATCTTGCATACTGCTACATTGCTGCCCAGGGCTAGGGGCTGTGTGAGATACAAAGAGGAATAAGACCCAGAACGTGCCCTCAAGGATCTTTGAGTCTGATTCATGACAGTGTGGATGGTGAGTGAAGTAGAAAGAATCAATGCAACTCAGATTAAAACTCATGGAAGTAGATTGGCCAACCTTCCTTCCAAGGAGGGGCTGGTGGGTTTGAACCACCAGCCTTCTGGTTAGCAGTCAAGTGCCTTAGGCACTAGGCCAACAGAGCTCCTCGCAACTAAGATTAGTAA
>NW_006922577.1:135445-137549 GCF_000298275.1 Orycteropus afer afer
TACCTGTTTATGTCCTGTCTGCATTGAATAATTTCATCACTTTCTCTATGTTCATTGTTCAAAGAAAGTTGCTCTGGTTCCCTCCACATCCTCCTTCCAATAGGCAATACTTTTCATGGGGGTGACCCTTTCTAGGCCCCCATCAGCACCCAAATCAGTAGGCCACTTCTGTTTCCAGCTGCCCCAGGGTTAAATCCAAATGCCTGTTATATTAAGGAGAAGAAAATGAAACTGAAAGAAAGTTTGCCTAATTTGCAAAATAAAAATGAGTTTCGATCCCAGTAGCTTATGTATTATTCTTGTGATGACTGGTTTCCATTGATCATCTTTTCCCATGGCAGTCAAGTGTGGAATGTGGCAAAGTTAGAAATGTAATTGTGTAGACATAAAAAATTACATCTCTATAACCATCATCAGGACACTTTTCTTAAGATGCTATCTCGGTGTCCTTCAGAGCAATAACTGTATCAATTGAGAATGTAACAGAAGCAACTTAAACATTATGCTTAGTTTACTTCTGGTGAAGCTAATGTGCTTCAGAGCAAGTCTATTGCTCACAATATAAGGTACTCTCAGAGTGGCTGGAAACGCTTCAAGACCATTGAAACAAAATGCCAGTCATTCCTGCTGTTCAAATATTCTTCAATTTCTAATTTGAGGCACCAACAGCTAAGAATGTAATTGTGTTATTCTCTCTGATAGCTGGAATCTATCGAAGCCAAGTGCCTGGAAATTTTGGACTATTGGGGCTATGGGAGTCCAGAAGACAAATGAGGTGGCTAAAACGTGTTATTTTGTACCTGCATGTTCAACATTTGCGCTCCGTTATTGTTTATGTGTTAAAATGTATTCAAAGGCTAAAGTGCCTGAAGTGTCGTTCCTCAGCTGAATTGAAGAGGTTGGGGAAATGTATAAACCTCCTTGGGATCTAAACTTAGAAATCTGCAAGAGACAGACAGAATTTCACACCTTTCCTCAGAATTCTTTTCCCCGGTGAATTTTCTCGAGAGTTGATTGTCCATTTGTGAGTTGGGAAGTTGTCATCTTGATAAAGCAGCCTGGCCTGATGAGCAAGTGAGACCCCAGTGGGAAGGAGGCGTTCCGGAGCAGAAAAGGGCAATTTTAAAAGCAAGTGCCAGGAAAGGTGACGCTTCCCCATCACCGGGGAAACTCTCCTCTGTTTAATGCCTGCCTAGGGAGGCGTACACTTTCAGTTCAGGGACCCCATTGGCACATCGGGGCTTTGAGTGGGACACGGTGCCAATTCAAACTGTCACGCAGTCCAGGGAGGGGAAAAAAGCCCAAATCAGTTTCTATTCTTTAATAGAAAGCAATACTGTAGTTTAAATTAGGAAGGCGCTGCTGAACCGCTATTTAAAATGCATTTGCACTGACATCCCAAGAAAGGATTTTTTTTTTCTTGTTTAATTGCACTGTCAGTGTGGAGCGCTTTCACTTAAAACCATTCTGAGGTAGACCTTTTAATAGAAAGTGACAATTTAAATTGCCATGATAGCAGCGTAAATGGTGCTTAAAGTCATTACTAAACTGATGTCTCAGTTGGCTCCAGACCAGTTTGTTAAAGCTGAAGAAAAGGTGTTGGGGGAAGGGAGGAAAGTAACTAAATGGTGAATCATTAATTCCTTTTATATTCATTGTAATAACATTAGCTGTGATGAAGTCATCTGGCTCCCAATGGATGTAATGTGCATTTCTATTGAATTCCACATTATTCTATTCTAACATTGCCCGGCTTAGTACTAAAGAATTGCTTCAGTTCAAGGCATGCACCTCTCTGCAGTTACTTTGTTTTCGTGTCTTCACTCCTATGGTCCAAAGTAGAGGAGCTGTGGGTTCCATTTGTTGGTTTGAGTTCTGAAGCATAAATGCTAAATTTATCTATTGTTTTTCTTTGATGTTGGTAAGGGGCATGGAATGGATTTTGACTCATAGCAACCCTATAGGACAATAGTTGAACTGCCCCATAAGGTTTGCTGGACTGTAATCTTAATGGGGGGAGCTCTGGTGGCATAGTGCCTAAGGCATTTGACTGCTAACCAGAAGGCTGGCGGTTCAAACCCACCAGCCACTCCTCAGAAGGAAG
>NW_006922577.1:137649-140327 GCF_000298275.1 Orycteropus afer afer
GTAGTGATACCACCTCGGAAACCCAAGGAGGGGTCGCTATGAGTTGGATCCTACTCGATGGCACATAACAACAACAACAATCTTTATGGGAGGAACTCTGGTGGAACAGTGGTTCTGCCAACCGAAAGGTCGACGGTTGGGATCTGTTCAGCAGCATCCCGAGAGAAAGATGTGGCAGCCAGTTTTCATAAAAATTACAGTCTAGAAAACCCTGTGGACAGTTCTACTCTGCCGCATGGGGTCAATACGAGGCAGAAGTGACTCTATGATACCCAACAACGACAGTCTTTATGGGAGCAGATCATCAGGTCTTCCTTCCATGGAGCCACTGGGTGGATTCAAATCACCAACCTTTTGGTTAGCAGCAGAGTGCTTAACCACTGAACCACCAAAGCTCCTTTGCCTTTTCTTACTCTTGCTGAAATAAGCCAAATTCTCCTGGCAGTCCTTGAAATGACTCTTGCTAGTTTTCAAGGAGCACTGTCCCTGAAGCTTAATGTGTCGTGTCAGCTGAGGCTAAGGCCATCAGAGTGGTGCCATTGATGAAACTCAGTTGGTTTACCAAACCAATGTGGCAGTACCTGGAGGCCCATGGAACACAGGCACCAGAAAATCTCAGACAGTGCTGGATCTGTGAACCTGGACAGAGCTAGTGAGTTGAAGTTGGGTTTGGAGTGCTGGGGAGAAAGGGAGGGATGCTGATGGGTATCGAGAGAGATAGAAGAAGAGCAGAGAGCCCATGAGATGGAGTGCCCACTGAGTCACCTTCACAGTCTCTCACTCATTTGTCTTCAATCTGAAACATATCTCCTTAAAAGTAAATTAATCATTCATTTTTAAGGAACAATAAGTAAACTACTTTCTTATAGAATTACCATGTAAAAATATGCTGCACACTCGTTTTTATTATGCAAAACTTACCTCAAAGAACCAACCATTGTAATTGGGTTCACAGTAGAGAAACATACTTCACCTTTTAAACCTTAAATAGTTTAAACCTTGAATAGTTTTCTGATGATATAAAAACTAAGGGCTCTGGGAATAATGATAAAGCCCACTGCCCATCGAATTGATTCCAATTCACAGCTACCATCATTGGGTTTCCAAGGCTATAAATCTTTACATAACTAGATTGTCTCATCTTCCTACCATGTACCAATTGGTGGATTTGAACCACCAACTTTCTGGTTAGCAGCCAAATGCCTTACCTGCCATACCACCAGAGCTCCTTGGGAACACACTACACCCTCCAAATTGTCCTCAAATCAGACATTACAATTTCAGGTGATCATTTGTGATATGGCACTAGGGTCTTAGCTTTGGGGTCTGGAATGCTGTGTTACAGAAAGACCAGGAAGAAAAAATGCAGCTTTTGGTGTCTATGTAGGAGATATGTATTGTTAGGGAGAGAGAGAGCTCGTTTCTTTCATCAGATTTTCAAAGGAGTTTGCAAACCAAAAATAGTGAAGAGCCAACCCACGCAATCTTACTTTACTAAAAGCTAGAAAACGGAGGCACAGAGGGGTAGTTGACTTGCCAAGGTTGTACTGATAGCTATTGGCCAATCAATCTACAGAACTCTGGTCTTGGTCCAAAACTTCCTTTTACATTTTCTACAATACTTCTTCCTTTTGCAAAACAATGGACACTGCACTGTGGCACTTTTCTGAAAGATTCTCTTGGCAACTTCAACTGCCTTGAACACAACTGCCCCTGGCATAGGCAAAAGGGGCCTCAGAGCCACTGAAATTACTGTCACAATGCTCATGTCCTCTGCTCCATGAAAGAAGACCCCGAGAGATCATCAAACACATGATTTATGTATTCATTCATTTATTCAACAAATATTTATTGTGCTAAATATTTATCAATGCTTTGTCATTGTTAGGTGCCACTGAGTCAATTATGATGCATAGTAACCCCGTGTGACAGAGTAGAACTGCTCCACAAGGTGTAATCTTTATGGAAGGAGCCCTGGTGTTGCAATGATTAAGCATTCACCTGGTAACCAAAAGGTTGGCACCTACCAGTAGCTTCATGGGGAAAAAAGATTTGACGATCTGCTTCTGTAAAGATTATAACCCTAGAAAATCCTATGGTTTACTCTGTCCTATAGGGTTGCCAGGAGGCTGTTGTTTGAACAAGGGGATACTTCATGGTTTAAAAT
Source organism: Orycteropus afer afer (assembly GCF_000298275.1). NCBI lineage: Eukaryota > Metazoa > Chordata > Mammalia > Tubulidentata > Orycteropodidae > Orycteropus > Orycteropus afer. The sequence continues at coordinate 139,817 of NW_006922577.1, forward strand.
CAGGAAGGAAGTGCATCAGGGTTGTACTTTCACCATACTTACTCAATCTGTATATTGAGCAATTATCTGAGAAGGGACCATCGTTGCAGGAAACATCAAGCTCAATTGGCATAACATAATACACAAAACATTGTTCCACATCCTGCTTTGGTGAGTAGTCGCTCGGATCTTAAAAGCTTGCAAGTGGCCATCTACATGCAACAATGGGTCTCTCCTCATCCAGAGCAAAGAAGAATGAAGAAAACCAAAGATGTATGGAAACAGCTACTCCAAGGGACTGGTACACCATGCAATCCACAGCCTATATGACTATGAGACCAGAAGAATGAGATGGTGCCTGGCTACCACTCTTAACCACTCAGAGGGGGATCTAGGTAGGAGATCTTGGATAGAATGAAAGAACAATGTGGAAACTCAAAATCACACACACACAAAAAGAGACCAGGCTTGCTGGTATGATAGAGCCTGGTGGAACCCCTGAGACTATGGTCCCTAGCTGCCCTTCAGGTCT
>NW_006922577.1:140437-142146 GCF_000298275.1 Orycteropus afer afer
ATTGAACCCACTCCTGTGGCTTCCAGCCAAACAAAAGACAGGCATATGAGCTGAACATTTACATTAGGTAGATACACTCCTTGGAGAGATCAATTATGGGAGAATGCACAGGGAGTATGCACAGGGAGACAGCTCATGGGGCAGGAGTGCATGGGAGGGAAGGACATAGGGAAGAGATAGCTATGGGAAAGAAGTGGGAGGGGAGCTGTTGCATTGTGGGTAATTACAGTCAATGTCATGAGACAAAGTGTATATGAACTGTTGTATGGAAGATGAATTTGCTTTGTAAACTTTTACCCAAATCACAATAAAAAATTTTTGAAAAATGCTTACTAGAAAGAAAAATGTATGCCATGTAATGAAAACACATGTCTACACAAAAACTTGTACACGAATGTTCATAGCAGTATTATTCATAGTAGCCAAAGAGTGGAAACAACCCAAGTGTCCATCAACTGATAAATGGATGAACAAAATGTAGTGTATCCACACAATGGAATATTATATAGTCCTCAAAAGGAATGAACTACTGATACATGCTACAAATGGATGAGCCTTGAAAACATTATGCTGAGTGAAAGCAACCGAACACAAAAGGTTCCTCTTGTATGATTCCATTTATATGAAATGTCCAGACTAGACACATCTGTAGACAGAAAGTAGATGAGCGGTTGTCAAGGGATGGGGATGGGGGGATGAAGGAATGGGCTTGATAGCTAAAGGGTAAGAGTGTCTTTCTGAAGTGATGAAAATATTCTAACATTGACTGTGGTGACGGTTGCACACATCTGTGAATATACTAAAAAAAAAAAACCATTGAAATGTACACTTTAAAGGAGTGAATTGTATGGCATGCAAATTTTATTTCAATAAAGCTGTTATTTAAAATGTATGACATGTGAATGCTTTAAGTTTTTTAGCTTTAGCTCCATGGAAAATTAATTTTCCCTTTGGAGCCAAATTCCAAATTATTATTCACACCAGGGTCTGCTTTTGTTGTAGCAAGAAAGGCTATAGGAAACCCAGGGGAAGAGTGCAGAGTGTCAGAGAAAACGTGAAGGACAAGAGCAGATAGAAGAGCTAGAAGGACCCAATAGTAGTTAGATAGGCCTCACAACACCTTGTCAGAGGACAAAGTTGGGGATTGGACTCTGTCATCCAGTCACCTTAACCACCCTTTCAGTTGCCATCAAGTTGACTATGACTCCAGGCAACTCCACGTGTGTCACAGTAGAGCTGTGCTCCATAGGGTTTTCAGTGGCTTATTTTTCTGAAGTAGAAGGCCAGGCCTTTCTTCCAAGACACCTCTGGGTGGACTCGAACCTCCAAATTTTTGCTTAGCGGCCGAGCACATTAACCAATTACACCACCCAGGGACTCCTTAACCACCTTCAAACCAAACCAAACTCATTGTCATTGAGTCGATTCTGACTTGCAGTGACCCCCATAGGGTTTCCAAGGTTGTAAACGTTTTTGGAAACAGACTTCCCCATCTGTCTTCTATGGAGCAGCTGGTGGGTTTGAACTGCCACCAGAGCTCCTTTTATCCACCTGTGTTAGACTGGGTTCTCTAGAGAAACAAAACCAGTAAAGCTTATATAGAGAGAGAAAGAGAAATTTATCTTAGGAAAATGGCTCACACACTTATAGAAACTGGCAAGTCCCAAGTTCTTGGATCAAATGTCAAGCTGGAGGCTTGTCCTAACTCA
>NW_006922577.1:144056-145921 GCF_000298275.1 Orycteropus afer afer
AGACTGAAAAGGGGACAAAAATGAGAGTTTCATAAAAAAACAGATAACAAGGTCACCCTGGGTACAGTACTCCTGGGGCATCAGGGCACTGGCAGGGACCAACTTGGGTGATTGATGAGACTGAGTTCTAGGAATTGTGACCTATGGAAGCCTGTGTGCAATGGTCTTAGCACCTTGCATTGAGCCAGCCATGAGAGCAGCATACTGGAACTGCATTGGGACCAGGAAACTCTAAAGCAGAGAGGCCAACAGCCTTGGCCAGCAGCCATGGAAGCACTGGGAGGTAGCAGAGACCAACTGCAGCAATGCCAGCACCTGGAGGACCGTCAGCTGGGAACCTCTATTTGGACTGTGTAAGCCCTACAATGTTCTCAGACTGCCTGGAGGGACACAGAGGAACCCAAGAGGTTGATAATGGATTTCCTGCCCACATGTGGTCCAGAATCCATTTTAACTTGGAAAAATAAGAGAGACATGATATGCTTATCTCCCTGAGGTTTGTGAAGCAGTCCATCTGGTTATAATGATAACAATAAGCCTTAAAAGCTGTACAGAACTTGGAAATTATGAAGTGTGTTTGCAATCATTCTTTTTGTCCTACTTCTTAGTTTGTTGCATAGTTCCTGGGGCCTTAAAAGCTTGCAAGCAACCACCCAAGGCACAATTGGTCTCTATTTGCTTGGAGTCACAGAGGAAGAAGGAGAGTCAGGAATAGGAGCAGGATTTTTCTTCCATGAATAATTCCTTCCTTTGCCACAAGACCAGAAGAACTGGATGGTGCCCAGCAACCATTACTGAACATTTTGGTCAAAGATTCTGTAGAAGAATCCTAATCAAAAGGTGGAGGAATGCAAAACAGAATTTCAAATTCTCATGGACTCCAGGCTTTCTGGAGCCTTGGAGGCTGGATGAAACCCTCAAACTATTGACTTGAGATAATCTTTAAATCTTAAACCAAAAATATCACCTGAATCTTCTTAAAACCAAACAATGGTTTAGCTTAACTAGTAAAAAAATGTCTGATTTGAGCATTATGCTCTTTTAAGAACTATCTATATGGGATCAAATTGACAACAGCAACTTGAAAGATTAGATAGGACACTTAGGGGACTGTGAAGTTATGTTAATGGGGAGGAACAATGCAGAGAAGGAGGTGAGAATGGTCACACAACTTGAAGAATGTCATCACTGTCACTGATTGGTACATGCAGAAACTGGTTGAATTGGTGTATGTTTTGCTATGTATGTTTTCAATAACAATAAAAATTAAATAAATTTTAAAAATTTATTTTAAAAAAGGGAATATTCTGTGACTTGATTGAGCTGTTAGAGTCACAACAGGTTGTTTCACGCTTCACTCAATGGCAATAAATCATCTCAATCCAGCAACAATGTCAGGAATTTCCTCACACACAATTCAACATGTCGAGAGCTTTACAAGCTTGGGTGGGGTCGTTTCAGTGGGCTGCCTTACCATCATTCATCCGTTCATTCATTCACATATTGATTTGTTCATTTATTCAGTCATTTGTGTAACAAATGATTATTTAACACACACTATGTGTGAGACCCACTACCTGTCTATCAGCTTGTTGTACTATGGTGGCTCATGTTTTGCTGTGATACTGGGAGCTGCAACACTGGTATTTCATATATGAGCAGGGTCACTCATGGTGGACATGTGTCAATGGAACTTCCAGACTAAGATAGACTAGAATGAAAGACCTGGTGATCTACTTCCAAAAATTAGCCAACAAAAGCCTTATGGATCCCAACAGAACTTGTTTGCTTGGGACACATCTTCAGGAGGGATTAATTGCAAGAGGAGGACAACATGTTTGGTGAAGTAGATGCCCAACAAGAGC
>NW_006922577.1:146106-151644 GCF_000298275.1 Orycteropus afer afer
CCCTCCTTGGGTTTCTGAGGTGGTATCACTACGGAAGTAGATTGCCCAACCTTCCTTCCGAGGAGTGGCTGGTGGGTTTGAACCACCAGCCTTCTAGTTAGCAGTCAAATGCCAAAGGTGATTGCTATGTTCATTACATTCCCTTGAGCCTCTAGAATCCCTATGTAGATACAATTCTGAATAACTTATATTCTAGTGGTTTATAGACAATCAATAAGATAAATGAGTAAACACTCCTGTAGCTTCCAGCTAAATAAAAGACCAGCATTACGGGCTGAACATGTACATCAGGTAGATATGCTCCTTGGAGAGATCAATCATGGGAGAATAGAAGGGCTGGATATGCACAGGGAGACTGCTCAGGGGGTGGGAGTGCATGGGAGGGAAGGACACAGGGAAGAGGTACCTATGGGGAGGAAGTGGGAAGAGAGCTGTTACATTGTAGGAAATTGCAGTCACTGTCATGAGACAAAATCATGTATGAACTGCTGTATGGAAAATGAATTTACTCTGTTAACTTTCATCCAAATCACAATAAAAATTTTAAAAAATAAAAGATACGAGTGAAATATATATTGTTGTTGTTGTTAGTTGCTTGTCAAATCAATTCCAATTCATGGCAACCCCATGTATGTAGAGTGGAACTGCTGCATAGGCTCTTCAAGGCTGTGACCTCTCAAAAGCAGATCGCCAGATCTTTCTTCCAAGGCACCTCGAGGTGGCTTCAGACCTCCAGCCTTTCAGCTAGTAATTGAGTGCTTAAAAATCTGCACCACCTTTAAGTGATCTACAGACAATAAACAAGATAAATGAGTGAAATATGTAGAATGTTTGAAAGCGATATGTGTTAAGACGAAAAAGTAAAGCCAGGAAGGGAATAGGAAATGTCAGGGGAAAGATACTGAAACTCTAGATAAGGTGGGAACGGAAAGCCTCACTGAGAAGATAACTTTAGAGGGGGAAAAAAATCTGGAGAAAGTGAGTGAGAAAGTCACGCAAATATCTGGGCAAGAGTGAGAAGTGCAAAGGCCTTGGGGCACTGAGTATGCCAGATATGTTGCTGAAGTAGAGCAAACAAGGGAGGAAAGGATGGAGAAGCAGCCAGAATTTCAGGAGCAGACCATGTGAGACCTTATGGGTCTTAAAAAGGACTTTAGGTGTTATTCTGAATAAAATGGAAGGGAGAGATTGAACAACAGAGTGGCATGACCTGACTTATGTCATAATCCGACATCATGTCGAAAACGGATCACAAGTGAGCAGGAACAGAAATAAAGAGGCCAGTTGCAATCTGCATTAACACATTAATGCATCTTGCAGTAACGCATTTGAGAGACTATTGCAATGATCTGGGTGAAAGATGTGGGATCAGTGTGGAAGAAGTCAGGACAGGAGAAAAGTTAATGAGAAGTGGTTGAATTTGTATACAATTTGAAGATGGAGCCAAGAAGATTTGCTGACAAAACTGGATATGGGTTATGAAAGGATCCAAGAATTTTGGCCTAAGCAGGTGGAGCTACCATTAACTAAAGTGGTGAAGTTGGCAGGAGTTTTGGGAAGTGAGATGCATATCAAAGACTTAAGGATGGGTAAATGGGGGTGCCCAATAGATATCCAAGTGGAGATGTCAAGTGATCAGTTAGATGCACAGGTCTGGTATTTGGGAGAGAGGTCAAGGCTGGAGAATTAAATTAAGGAGTTATCAAAATATAGATAGTAGTTAAAGACCCGGGACATTAAATGAGGTCACATATAAAATGAGAATAGATACAAAAGAGGTCAAGGAGTAAACGTCAACACTTGGAAGGTGTGAAGATGAGGAAGAATCAGCACAGGAGATGAGAAAGAGTGATCAAAAAGGGAAGACAGAAGAGATGAGTGAGGTATTATGGAAGCCAAGGAAGACAGTGTTCAATAAGAAAGTGACCAAACTGGCAAATGTTTCTGTGGAGGACTGAGAAACAACCATTGGACCTAGCAATGTGGGGTTCATTTGTGACTCAGGCAGTTTCAGTAGAGAAGTGGGGACAAAACCCAGTTAAGTGTGTTCAATGGGAGAATAGAAGCAGAGATTTTGGAGACAGTGAGTAGAAACAACTCTGTTATTGCTATTTAAGATGGAAGAAACAATAGCTGCATGCTGAGGGAAACAGAGAAACAGAAGTATTGATGATGCAGTAGAGAGGGGAGGATTGCCACAGCCATGTCCTTGAGAGAGGATAGAATCTCATGCACAGGTGGGGGGACTATTCTTGGCCAGGAGCATAAACAAGTCATCTATGTTCTTGGAGAGGAGGTAGCTTATGAGGGTTCAGATGTAAATGGGAGGGTAGCTGTAGTGCTGGGAACTTGTAGAGTTCTCTTCTAATTATTTCCATTTTCTTAGTGAAGTAAGAAGCAAGGTCATCAGCTGAGAGAGTAGAGATGGGAGAGGAGAGGTTGAAAGTTTAAGTTAAAAAAAAAACCCACTGCTAAATTTTGCTTGAATTTCAAGGAGTTGGGGGCAAGCTCTCTATTCATTCGGTAGTTAGAGTCCAAGACATACAAATCCCTTGGGTGAGCCAACGCAAGGGCTTTAGTTCACAATAAGATCAGTGTTCATAGAAGGGAGAGAAGGGGAGAGGGCCTGGGAGACAGAGATGCCTACAGCGAGGCAGGAGGTACCTCTGAGTGGATGAAGGTACACCAGGTAGGATCTGGGGATACCAGAATTTCACCATGTTAGTCAGAGTTGGACCCATTGTGAAGACCATCAGTGCCTTCAGAAAGCAATAGATGAAGACTATTCCCTCCATTTTGCCTATTTGTCCCCTTCAAATGGAAGGCTGGATGTAGAGGGTTAAGTAGGCCTAGAAAGAAATGTTGGCCCCAGGTCACCCCTACCTGAGGGCAGGCCCAGCTCTTCTGTTAACACAGGGTAAACATGGCAACAGGGTAGACCAGGGGTGAGGGTGGGAATGTCATAAGGGAAGAGAAAAATATGCCCTATTCTAAGGTTCTTACATTCCTAGGAGCTCCCTGTGCACTGAAGCTCTGGTTTTCAAGTTTGATTCTAGGACTAGCAATGTTAGTTTCACCTGGGAAATTGTTAGAAATGTAAAATCTTGGGCCTCATCCCAACTCACTGAATCTGAGGGTGGGGCACAGCAAGTTGCATTTAAAAGAAGTGATTCTGGTGTACCTCAAAGTTTGAGAAACACACTGCTTTAAGGAAACCTGGAAAAGTCTCTATCTGCTCTTATCCAGTACTGCCACCTATTGGGCAAGCTCTTCAGATAGTGTAAGGTTACTACAAACACTACTGGAAATTCCTTTTATTGTTCTATATTTAAACAATTAAAAAAAAAAAAGGAAAAGGAAACTCACTTATGACCCTCCATATTATGTAAGCACTAACTTAACATAGATGTAATTAATATATTTATACTTTTATATTTCACTTTTTCATGAAACATTTTGTACCACATTCCATGTAGAATAATATTCATTATTTTTACTGCAGGAGCTCTAGTAGCATAGTGCCTAACCAGCCACTCTTCAGAAGGAAGGTTGGGCAATGTACTTCCATAGTGATACTGTCTCGGAAACCTGAGGAGGGGTCACTATGATTCGGGTCTCACTGGACGGCACATAACAACAACAACAACATTTTATTGTGGAGTCCCTGGGTAATGCAAACGGTGAACACACTTGGCTGCTAACAGAAAGTTGGTGGTTTGAGTCCACCCAGAGGCAACTTGGAAGGAAGGCCTGGAGATCTACTTTCCAAAAAATCAACCATTGACAACCTGATGGACTCAATGCAATCTGGATCAAAATCCCAACACCCTTCTTTACAGAAATAGAGAAACCAACCCTCAAATTCATAGGGAATGGCAGGAGGCCCCGGATAGCTAAAGCAATGTTGAAAAGGAAGAACAAAGGAGGAGTACTTATACTTCCTGATTTTAAAACATACTATTCCATCAATTCTTGAAGCCTTGTTTTTCACCAATGCCTCCAGGGCAGCTTGGACTCATATGCTACTTCCTGAAATGGTTGAATGTCATCAAATTCTTTTTTTTTTTTTTAATACAGTGACTCTGTGTATTCCTCCCATCTTCTTTTGATATTTCCTGCATCATTCAATATTTTGCCCATAGAGTCCTTCAGTATCACAAATCAAGGCTTGGTTTTTTTAGTTCAGTTCTCTCAGCTTGAAAAGTGCCAAGCGTGTTCTTCCTCCATTGAGATGTTTCAATAAACGGATGCAGTACTGGATGTGCTCATTCACTTATACCAAGAAATTTGGAAGACAGCTACCTTGCCAACTGAGTGGAGAAGAGACTCATATCTGTGCCCATTCCAAAGAAAGGTGATCCAACAAGGTAAAGAAATGATCAAACCATATCACTAATATCATACGTGAGTAAAATTTCACTGAAGATAATTAAAAAATGGTTAAAGTAGTACATCGATAGGGAACTGCCAGAAATTCAAGCCAGATTAAGAAGAGGATATGGAAAAAGATAAATCATTGTTGATGTCAGATGGATCTTGGCTGAAAGCAGAGAATTCCAGAAAGATGTTTACCTGTCTTTTGTTGACTACGCAAAGGCATTCGACTGTGTGGATCATAACAAATTATGGATAACATTGCAAAGAATGGGAATTATAGAACGCTTAATTGTCCTCATGAGGAATCTGAACATAGACAGTCATTTGAACAGAACAAGCAGATACTACATGGTTTAAAATCAGGAAAGGTGTGTGTGAGGGTTGTATCCTTTCACCCTACTTATTCAATCTGTATGCTGAGAAAATAGTCTGAGAAGCTGGACTACATGAGGAAGAACATCAGGATTAGAGGAAGACTCATTAACAACCTGTGATATGCAGATGGCACAATCTTGCTTGCCAAAAGTGAAGAAGACTTGAAGCACTTAGTGATGAAGGTCAAAGACTTCAGTATGGATTACACTTCAGCATAAAGAACACAAAAATCCTCACAACTGAACTGATACAAAACATTATGATAAATGGAGAAAAGATTGAAGTTGTCAAAAATTTCATTTTACTTGGATCCACAATTGATGCCCATGAAAGCAGCAATCAATAAATCAAATGACATATTGCATTAGGCAGGCAAATCTGCTGCAAAAGACTTCTTTAAAGTGCTTAAGAGCAAAGATGTCACTTTAAAGACTAAGGTGCACTTGACCCAAGCCATGATATTTTCAATCACCTCATATGCACGTGGAGTCAGCCCCAGGGTTACAGGAGAGGAGAGACAACTCAGGGATGCCCAAAGTAGCAGGCGGGAAGAGCAGGAGAAAGGGGATTAAAAGCCAGGAAGTCAGAGACAAGAGCAATCAGCCGAAGGGATTAGGTGAGGAGAGGAAACACAGACCCGCCCAGAGTACAGGCCGGAAGAGCAGGAGAAAGGAGATAAAAGCCAGGAACCCGGACAGAAGAGCAGTCAGCCAAGGGTTACAGGTGAGGAGAGACAACTCAGGGACGCCCAAAGTAGCAGGCGGGAAGAGCAGGAGAAAGGGGATT
>NW_006922577.1:180083-180981 GCF_000298275.1 Orycteropus afer afer
GCTAACCAGAAGGCTGGTGGTTCAAACCCACCAGCCACTTCTTAGAAGGAAGACTGGACAGTCTACTTCTGCAGAGATACTGCCTCTGAAACCCAAAGAGGGGTCACTATGAGTCAGAACCAACTTGATGGCAGTGAGTTTGGTTATATGTGTGTGTGTGTGTGTGTGTATACATATTCAGCAAGGAAGAAACTTTGAGTATGAGCAACAATCTTCGTTTTTACAACTGGTCACGAGGTTTCTCTCCTTTATCATACTATTCTAATTCCTTTTACTTTGCTGGTGTGAAGTGTCCCAAACTTTACTCCCAGAAGGTCTATGTCCTTGTTAGTTAATTATCTTCCATTAACTTTTACCCAAGGGGGCCCTCTGAGTTCCATTCATCCTCTGCTCTGGTTCCCACAGTATGGCAGCAACATATTTTACATTGACTATCAGGGGCAATTAGTCCAGCCAGTATCATAACCTCCTTGTTCTTGCCTTCACACAGTAATGCCATGAAAAGGCAAGTAGTTTGGGTACTGGATGACACCAGCAGTTCTCTAGATTAATGACCTGATTGAAACCAGAGGCTCTCCCTTACTCCTGATGGAGAGGTTGCATGTGATAGCAATTTCTCATGAACTCTGTCATGGGTTGAATTGTATCCCCCAAAAGTATGTGTCAACTTGGCTGGGTCATGATTCTCAGTGGTTTGGCAGTTATGTAATGATGTAATGTGGCAGTTACACAATTCCCCATGATGTCATCTGACTTGATAAGCCAGTTAGTTGTAAAAGCATACAAGTGGTATGTAACACACTTAATTCTATCATAGCCCTGATCGAATGTAAGGAGAGTTTCCCTGGGGTATGGCCTACAACATCCTTTATCTTACAAGAGGTAAAAGAGGAGAGAA
>NW_006922577.1:181221-183827 GCF_000298275.1 Orycteropus afer afer
AATGCTGTTTTTATAGGAGCTCTATAAAAAGAGAGCAAAACTGCCAGTAAATTCATGAAAAGATTTTTAACCTCACTAATAACCAGAGAAATAAAACTAAATGAGAAATCGTTTTTCACCCACTAGATTGAAAAATAGGACATTTTGGCAAGATCCAAGGCAAACTGACACCTTCATTACTGCAGGAAGTATAAGTTGGCACAGTCACTTTGGTGAGCAATTTGGCTGTGTCTCTAAGACTAAAACTGTGCATATCATATGACCGAGCATTTCCTCTCTTAGGTGCTTGCCCTAGAAAAGCCACTCCGGCACAGGCAGGTAGATGTTCATTGCAGCATTGTTTATAATAATGACAATCTAGAAACAGTCTAAAGGCCACAAAGGAAAACAGATAAGTAAAATGAGATCTTTTCGTTCAATAGTTAAGTATGAACTAGATCTACATGTATAAGCAGGGATCTAAAAGCTGGATGAGATAAATGTATAGAGACAAAAGTTTATTAGTTGTTACCAGGGGCTGGAGGATGAGAGAATGAAAATTATAGTTGAAGGGGCACTGAGTTTCTGTTGGGGCTGATGAAAAAGTTTTGAAAATGGATAGTGATGGTACCACAACATAGTGAATATAATTAATGTCACTGAAATATACACTGAAAAGTAGTTAAAATGGCAAATGTCTGCATCTATATTTTGCCACAATAATTTTTTTAAAAAACGATGATACGGTTGATTGAAAAAATAAAGCAAGCAGGAGTGGAAAAGGTAAATGATATTGCAAGAGAGTATAATTTTTGTAAAAACAAACACATATGTGTTTATATAATTTTTATGGTCTGGAAAGATTTATTCCAGACTCAAAACAGGGAATGGTGAGCTGAGGAGGGTGAACTGGGTCATGGTGCTGTCAAAGAGAACTCTGTTTATCTGTGCTGTACATAAGGAGAATGTGTTCATGTTTTATTCTTATAACTGAAAAATAATGCAAGTTAATGTGGAAAGTATACTTACTTAAAATGCTCACTCATTTAGTATATGATAAAAAAAATGCTGTGTTTTGTGACATTCTCTTTTCGGGACTACAGTCTGAGTGACCCCAGAAGTTTCCAGAAGTACTCGGTTATTTATTTTTAACAGACTAAGCAGGCAGGCAAGGATTATTAAGCCAAAATCAAACAGGAAATTCCAAAACCTTTTGAAATTAGTCAAAAGTAGTGAGTCATCATTGGCACCTGAATTAGTTATCTATTGCTGTAAAACAAATTATCCCAAAACTTGATGACTTAATCCTTTCATGACCAAATTATTTTATGTTTATTATATTTGGTTGATATAAGGTTTTTCAGTAATGAAATACATGCTGAATAAGTGTGTCACATTAAAATTTTGTTAGGTAAGATGGATTTTGATAAATAGTATGTGGGAGATATATGTCCCTCCAGACTCTGTAGATAGGATAAGTGGGATGGGAAAGAAAAAAAAAATCACTGCTGTTGAGTTGGTTCTGACTCATAGTAACCCCTCTTTGGTTTCTGAGGTGGTATCTCTACAGAAATAGATGCCCAGTCTTCCTTCTGAGTAGTGGCTGGTGGGTTTGAACCACTAGCCTTCTGGTTAGCAGTCAAATGCCTTAGGCACTATGCCACCATGAGAAAAATTGCATGTTCTTAGCAAGTTTATTTTATTGTGTGAAACTTTTGGAAACAAGGAGTATCTTAGTTATCTAGTGCTGCTATAACAGAAATACCACAAGTGGATGGCTTTAATAAACAGAAATTTATTCTCTCACAGTTTAAGAGGCTAGAAATCTGAATTCAGACCACAGGCTGTAGGGGGGAAGGCTTTCTCTTTCTGTCAACCCTGGAAGAAGGTCCTTATCTCCTTTCAACATCTGTGGGCCCAGTGTTCCTTGTAAATCTCTGTGTGTCTTGGCATCAATCTTCCTTCTGGGTCTAGGAGGTTCTAAGCACAGGGACCCTGGATCCAGAGCCTGTGCTCCACTCTCGGCTCTTCTTTCTTGGTGGTAGTCAGGTGTCTCTCTCTCTTTGCTCATTTCTGTCTCTTTTAACCTCTTTTAAGATCAAAGATGACACAGGACACTCCCCAAGAAAACTTCCCTTACATTGGACAGGGCTGTGACCTGAGTAAGAGTGTATAATCCCACTCTAATCCCATTACAGGAGCTCTGGTGGCATAGTGACTAAAGCATTTGACTACAAATGACTGGCAGATCACATCATGAGGGATGATCACATCATTGCAAACTGCCAAATCACATTCTTGTATAACTGCCAAATGACTGAGAATCATGGCCCAGACAAGCTGACACATATTTGTTTGGGACACAATCCAATCCATGATATTGAGTAACACATAAAGGCACTCTCCAATGGGTGCACAAAATTGTTGTTTGAGTCTTCTTCTTTTTAGTGCTGCGTTCTCTGTATCACCTTCTAGATCCCTTGACAAGTAAATAAATGCTTTTCAATCTGTTGGAGCTGTTAGGCAGAAACATGGCTGGCCAGACAAGTGAATGATTGAGCCGGAGGGAATTATAAGAACTGGTCAAGCAGGAGGCACCTGACCAGAGCCCATACCAGACCCCAGCA
>NW_006922577.1:183972-186754 GCF_000298275.1 Orycteropus afer afer
CCTTTCTTTCACCTGGGCAGCGCGACTTCTCTGGCCCCTCTCAGGGACCCGTGAACCTCGCCCGGGCCCCTCTCGGGGACCCGTAAACCTCTCCCGGGAGCGCAGAATAAAAACTTCTCTTTAACCCCACTTTTGTGCGTCCTCTTCTCCTTACTGCGACCTTACAGGAGCCTTATGTCATTCTTATGTCATTTGGCACCTCTTTTATTCCTAGCTTGTTTTTCACAAGAAAGGAGGGTCTTCCTATGTTTTTGATGCACTGGCCCGGTAAGCTGCCTAATGAATACAAGCTTGAAGGGAAACAGGTCACATCTGCCCCATTTTTGCATGGTGCTGTAAACAAAAATTAGCATAGCTTGCTTAATGAAAACACCTGTGGGGGTGGTGTTGGCATAGAAACAGCTGGCAAACAAACGTAAGTGTATGTGATTTGCATAAAAATACAGTATTTCACCTGAAAATAAGTTATTCACTTGAAATTTATATCATCATCAAAACCACAACTTCCAAATGACACACAGGAAACTGTACACATACTAACAAGACTGACCTCAGTGTACAAAAGCCAGAAAAGACAAAAGCTGTACACATTCACATCTCTAGGATGCACTCTCCTACTCAGTAGGCTCTAAACACCATGATTTGGTGCCACTGAACATTTCTTCAGTTATAAACAATTATACATGTCCCTGCCAGGCACCAGCACATACTATAAGTGGAATATAGCATTCCAAGCCACAAGAGAGGCAAAAAGAAAAAAAAAAAAAAAACCATATAGTTACACCACACATGTCCCATTGTTATGAAAGGGTTAAAATATTTCTTTTGTCACTCTGTGAGGGTCAAGAATCTGGGCCAAGTGAAGGCTAGGTTTTCTGGCTCAGGGTTTCTCACAGGGCTGCAGTCATCTGAAGGCTCCACTGGGGAAGGATCTGCTTCCAAGCTGACTTACGTGGTCGTTGGCAGGATCCCATTTATCACAGGCTATTGAACTAAGAAAGGGCCTCTGCTCCTCTGAGGGTCTCAGTTCCTTGCTGGTTGTTAGCTAGAGGCCACCCTCAGTTCTTTGCCGTGTGGCAAAGGATACCTCACAAGATGGTAACTGGCTTCATCGGAATGAGCAAGCAAGAACCAGAGAGAAACAGTTTGTGATCAGATGGAAGTTACAGTCTTTTGTAACCTAATCACAGAAGCATTATCCCATCACTTTCTTAATGTTCTGCTCATTAGAAACAAGTCACTAGGAACAGCCCACATTCAAGGGGAGGGGATTACACAAGGGCATGAATACCAAGAGAAGGGCACCTTTGGGATCCCCTTTCAGAAGTTGCCTACCACAGCCCCCATGGGAATTCTGTGCTCTGTTATGCTGTGTTAAAAAAAGGGCCAGTGGTGTTGGGGGAGGGGAGAGTCCCAGGATTGGAGGAAATACTAGTATTCGAGTCTGAAAAAGTATTTCTAGTACTAATTCCAGTAGGTGGCGCCCTCCACTATGAACGCGAGCACATCCCCTTGAGAGCGGCACTTTTTTTTTTTTTTAAACGGGTAAAAATCTAAGATTTATTATTCAGATCTCTTTAAAAATAATCAATTGTTTAAACACAAATAATAATAGTAATAGTGTAATTAATGTAAAATTTATATAAATGTAAAAGTAAAAAGTATGAAAACTGTAACACAGAGACTGGGAGGGGAAAAATGTACTATTATAAGGTATGGGAGCTCTGGTAGCATAGGGCCTAAGGCACTTGACTGCTAACCAGAAGGCTGGCGATTCAAACCCACCAGCCACTCCTCAGAAGGAAGGCTGGGCAATCTACTTCCGTAGTGAACCCAAGGAGGGGTCGCTATGAGGGTCTGACTCCAGGGCAAATAACAACAACAAGAAGAAGGTATGGTGGCATAGTGCCTGAGCCATTTGATGGCTAACCAGAAGGTTGATGGCTCAAACACACCAGCTGCCCAGCAGAACGAAGACAGGGCAATCCACCTCCGTAAAGATTTACTGCCTCAGAGAGCAGCACCTTTTGTTGTTGTTTTTGTTATTTGCCTTTTGCCACATCTGTAAATAAAGCGATTTAAGCAACCAATTAAATATTCTTGTAAATAGGGAATTATCACAAATGTCATATGATGATTGATTTTCAAAGAAAAATAATATACTACCACCTCCTAAGTGATTTATGTGATTTTCTTTGTTAAATTTTGTTGCAGAATTTGTCATATATGGTGACACATCATATCACAACATATAATACTTTTGGATATAAACCAGGATCTCTCGGAAGGAAGATTGGGCAATATACTTCTGTAGAGATACCTCCTCAGAAAACCAAGGAGGGGTCACTATGAGTCGGGATTGCTCCACGGCAGTGAGTCTTAAACTAGGATCCGAGTATTACTAACTAGAAGAGCAGTTATTTTAAACTATGGGCACCTCAAGTCAGCATCACAACTGATAAATTCAATAACATGTTGCCATTTGTGACTAACAAAAATACCATATTTATAGAACAATGGTCTATCATTTATGAGCATAAATTATTAACTTTTAAACCTTTTTTCATATGGTTAAAATAACTGGGTTATTGTAAATATGAAGGGTCATCTATCAGGGTTTTTCAATCAATAGGATGTGACTTATTAGTGGGTCATGAAATCCACTTGGTGGAGTGTGATAAGTAAATTTTTAATGAAATAAAGTACAATTAAAAAGCCACAAGTCATAGGAGATCCTGGATAGAGTGGGAGAACAAATGTGGAACAAAACTCAAAATCATAA
>NW_006922577.1:187376-192327 GCF_000298275.1 Orycteropus afer afer
GTTCAAACCCACCAGCCACTCCTCAGAAGGAAGATGGGACAATCTACTTCCGTAGTGATACTGCCTTGGAAACCCAAGGAGGGGTCACTATGAGTCAGATCCGACTCGACGGCACATAACAACAACAACACTCGATGGCACATAACAACAACAACAATGCACTCATTAGAGCAACCAAGCATATGAGATCAAGAGAACAGCATTTGCCTAGGGATACAGCTAGGAAGGTGGGAGGGGCATGGGAAGGAAGAACGATAGGAAGGTGTGGGCATAGGGAGGAAGTGGAAGAATGTTGTTGCAGGGTGGGGATTGCAGTAAATGTCACAACAGAATGTGTATGCATTGTTGAATGGAATACCATTTTTCTCTTTAAGCTTCCACCCAAATCACTATGGAAAAAAAATACAATGAAATATCATCTCACCCCAACAATAATGGCACTAATCAGAAAAAGACAAATGCTGGTGAGGATGTGGGGAGATTGGAACTCTTATACACTACTGGTGGGAGTGTAAAACAGTATCACCACTATGGAAAATGGTATAGCATGTCCTTAAAAAGCTACAAATAGAAATACCATTAAAAAAAAAATCACTGCCATCAAGTCAGTTCTGACTCATAGCAACCCCCATTGGGTTTCTGAGGCTATAAAACTTGACAGAAGTAGATTGCTCCATCTTCCTTCCATGGAGTGACTGGTAGGTTTAAAACCATTGACCTTCTGGTTAGCAGTCAAATGCCTTATACACTACACCACTGGAGCTCCTTAGGAATACCATGATCCAGCAATACCACTCCTAGGTATATATCCCAGAGAAATAAGAGCTATAACATGAATAGACATATGCACATTCATGTTCATTGAAGGATTATTCAAAATAGCAAAAAAAGATGGAAACAGCCTAAGTGTCCATCAAAAGGCAAAAGGACAAATAAATAGTGGTACAAATATAAATGGACTACTGCACAACGATAAAGAATAATGATGAATCTGTGAAACATCTCACAACATGGATGAATCTGGAGGACATTATGCTGAGTGAAATCAGTCAATCACAAAAAGACAAATATTGTATGCGACCAATATCATAACAAGTCAAAAAAAAACATTTACACACACAAAGAAACACTCTTTGATGGTTACCAGGGATGGGAGTGCAGGGAGGCAGAATCACTAACTACCTAGTAGACACACGTTAATACAATGAAGAGAAAGGCAATATACAATATGGGCAAAGTCAGCATAATGTGACCAAGGCAAAGGAAGATTCCAGGAGGTACACAATAATAAAGAGCAATTATGGTAAATTCTATAACATATACAATCCTACGACAACAGTAGATGGATAAAAAAGTAGATATGTATGCTACGTAAATGAGGGAGGACATATGAGAGTATACCTGTATGCATATATAGATATGGCTGTGGATATTTCTACATACATATTTGTAAGTGCTACATGTATATCCATATATATAACAGGGCACATAGAAGACACAGTTAGGGAAATTTCTTAGACATAATCAAACACCTTGTGAGACTAAACTACTGAGCTGAAGAGCTAATGACCATAGTCTCAGGGGATATCTAGGTCAATTGGTATAACATAGTTCATAAAGATAACATTCTACATCCTAGTTTGGTGAGTAGCATCTGGGGTCTTAAAAGCTTGTGAGTGGCCTTCTAAGACACAACTATTGGTCTCTTCCTGCCTGGAGCATAGGAGAACAAAGGGAAATGAAAACTCAAGGAAGCAATTAGTCCAAGGCACTAACAGACCACATGAACCACAGCCTTCTCTAACCTGAGACCAGAAGAACCTGGTATTCTGATCAGTGCCTGACTACCACTACTGACTGCACTGACCAGGAACACAACAGAAGGTCTCAGTTAGAGTGAGTGAAAAAATGTAGAACAATTCAAATTCATAAAACGTACTAGACTTACTGGTCTGACAGAGATGGGAGGAACTCCGAGACTACAGCCCTAAGACAGCCTTCTAACTTGGAACTGAAGTGGTCACTCCCAGAAACCACCTTTCAGCCAAATAATAGGCAGCCTATAAAATAACCACCACCACCTGGGAAGAATGTGCTCCTTAGAACAATCAACTATAAAAGACCTAAAGGGCAACATCTGTCCAAAAGCAAAAATGAGAAAGCAGGGAGGGGCAGGGGAACTTGAAAAATGGAAACAAGGAACCCATGGTGGAAATGGGGAAAGTGCTGACACATTGCAAGGATTGCAACCAATGTCACAGAACAATTTGTGTATGAACTATTGAATGGAAAACCATTTGCTATGCAAACTTTCACCTAAGGTATAATAAAATGTCCACTAAAAAAAGAATAGATGTAGTAAACAGAAAATTACTTTAAAATAGTTATAATTAATATCTGAAAAATATTAGAAAGGCTTTCACAGTCATAAAAGAAGAATTGACTGTTAAGGAAAAAACAAAGATTTGGAAAATAAAACTGAATGTCAAAAAACTTGTTAGCTAACAACATGGAAAAGGAAAATAAAAATGGTTGCACAGCTTGAAGAATGGAATCAATGTCACTGAATTGTACATGTGGAAACTGTAGAATTAGTATACATTCTGCAGTGTATATTCTCATCAACAAAAATAAATTATTTTTAAAAAAGAAAAATACCCCCCAAAAAAACTTCCAAGCCAAAGAACAAGTTTTTCTGCATAATTTTCTTAGACCACAATACAAGAGGGAAAAAAAAGAGAGAAAGAGAGATTAAAAATGTAAAAGGAAAGAGAGAATGAGGACAGATCCAGAAGTATCAGCATTGTTTGAATGAAAATTCCAGAGGAGCTAAAAAAATAGTTGACCCTATCAGAACTTCTAGGAGCTCTGGTAGCATAGTGCCTAAGGCATTTGACTGTGAACCAGAAAGCTGGCAGTTCAAACCCACCAGCCACTCCTCAGAAGGCAGGGTGGGCAATCTACTTCTGTAGTGATACCGCCTTGGAAACCCGAGGAAGGGTTGCTATGAGTCAGGTTCGACTCAACAGCAGTGAGTTTGGTTTGGTTTTATCAGAACTCCAATAGCTTTCTTTGCAGAAACGGAAAACCCAATCCTCAAATTTATATGAAAGGGCAAGGAACCCCAGAGAGCTAAAGCAATCTTAAGAATAAAGGAAGACTCACACTTCCTGATTTCAAAATATACTATAAAGCCACAGTAATTAAAATAGCCTAGTACTGCTACAATAATAGACATGTAAACCAGTAGAGTAACATTGAGAGTCTAGCAATAAATCCAAACACCTACGGTCAACTGATTTTTGAAAAGGGTGCTAAGTCCCTCCAATGGAGAAGGAAGAGTCTCTTTGATAAATGGTGCTGGGAAAACTAGATTTCCACATGCAAAAGAATGAATCCAGATCCAGGACACACATCATACACATACAAAAAAACTCAAAACGGATCAAGGACCTAAATGTGAAAACCCAACACCATAAAATTCTTATAAGAGAACTTAGGGGCAAATCTGTGGGATCTAGATTTTAGTGATGGGCGATCAGATATAACCACAAAAGCATGAGCAACAAAAGACAAAATAGATAAATGAAAGCTCATAAAAATTAAATTTGTGCATAAAAGTACTTTATCAAGAAAAGTAAAAAGATAGCCTGCAGACTGGGAGAAAATCTGGGGGAACTATATATCTAATGGGAGCTCTGGTAGCATAGTGCCTAAGGCACTTGACTCCTAACCAGAAGGCTGGCAGTTCAAACCCACCAGCCACTCCTTGGAGGGAAGATGGGGCAATCTACTTCCGTAGTGATACTGCCTCAGAAACCCAAGGAGGAGTCGCTATGAGTCGGTCCGACTCGACGGCACATAACAAAAACAACAACATATATCTAATAAGGGTCTAATATTCAAAATACATAAAATATTTCCACAATTTAATAAAAAGACAAAAAACCCAATCAAGAAATGGGCAAAGGACTTGAACAGACATTTCACCAAAGAGGATATTCCAACAGCCAACAAGCACAAGAAAAGGTGTTCAAAGTCATTAGCCATTCCAAAAACCCACTGCTGTCCAGTCGACTCATAGCGACCCCTCCTCGGGTTTCCGAGGCAATATCACTATGGAAGTAGAGTGTCCAACCTTCCTTCTGGGGAGTGGCTGGTGGGTTTGAACCGCAAGCCTTCTGGTTAGCAGTCAGATGCCTTAGGCACTATGCCACCAGCAAATCAAACCCACAATGAGATACCATCTCATTCTCATTAGAATGGCAATGATCAAAGAAATGGAAAACAATAGGTGTTGGTAAGGTTGTGGAGAAACACAAACTCTCATCCATTGCTAGTAGGAACGTAACATGGTAAAGCCACTGTGGAAAACACTTTGGTGGTTCCTCAAAAAGTTGAACACAAAACTACCACATGACCCAGCAATTCCACTCTGAGTAGATCCAAGAAACCTGAAAGCTGTGATGCAAACAGACATATGTACACCAATGTTCTTTGCATCACTATTCAAAATAGCCAAAAGATGAAAAACAAAAAAAAACGAAGTGCCCATCAACAGATGAATAAATCAAAACTCACTGCTATGGAGTCGGATCCGACTCATGGTGATCCTTCCTTGGGTTTCTGAGGCAGTATCACTGCAGAAGCAGATTGCCCAACCTTCCTTCCAAAGAGTGGCTGGTGGGTTTGAACCACCAGGCTTCTGGTTAGTAGTCAAATGCCTTAGGCATTATGCCAGCAGAACAGATAAATCAAATGTGGTACATACATACAATGGAATATTATTTGGCCATAAAGAAGAATGAAGCCCTGATGGATGCCACTACAAGGGTGAACCTAGAAAACTATGCCGCATGAAATCACCCAGTCACAAAAGGAAAAATACTGTATCTCACTTAGATGAAATAAGCAAATATATAGAAACCAAAAACTATTAGTGGTTACCAGG
>NW_006922577.1:193232-195126 GCF_000298275.1 Orycteropus afer afer
TCTGAAGAACTGTTGCCCAATTCAACAGTGCCAGCATTCCAACTTTGTTAAACCTACAACATCTTAAATGGACTTTCCTGTGGTGGTACCCTTTAAGAGGCAGTTTGCACATTCTGATCACTGTCCAGTATCACAAGAGAGATTTTTACTTACCGTCCTAGAGTATGCAACTGGTAAAACCAGAGGCTACATCCGGTATTACCGCTAAGAGACATTCTTCATCCACCAATGTTGTACGTGTATGATGTAAGAAAATGGTATACTGTATACTTTAACATACCCCATACTTTGTATTGGAGAGTACAATAATGTAAATCCTAAAAGCACCACTATTTTAGTATAATAAAAGAAAGTCCAAACTACTCCAGATAACTTTGCTTCTTTGATACTTATAGCTTATTGTAATTTTTTTCTTTTTTTAAAGAAATTCAAGGTCATTATCATTGTATTGTACAAAATCAGTGCTTTGATTAACACAGCTATATAGTTTTTTTAGTTTCTGAAAAACCTGAGGAGATAGTGATCTTGCCTTTAAAATATGATAGTCCTTTCAGTATGTCTTAGATTAAAGACGTGGCCTTTAATATCTGTTGGGAAGGAAACGTCCAGACTTTTCAAATCTCTTATTATGTGTTTCCTTTTTTGTTTACATAGGGAACAATGTTTATAATTGTGTGTACAGTGGGGGTCTACAACAAGAAGTGTGTATCTTCAAACAATATTTTAATGATTTAACAATTTTTGTAAATCATTTTCAGGCTTCTGCAGCTGTAGATTCTCACTGTGAATCCCTTGCTTGCTCATGCATAACTGTATTTGCAATACCAAATATACAGGTTTAGTATTTTTGCCTGTTAGTGATTGTTTCACATGTGTAACGGTTTGGTTGAGATGTTAAATGGTGGATGAGTACTGTGGATGTTAATGTGGGAAGTAATTTTAATCATGCGTAATTTGGTCACAAGGCCTAAGTTGCAGTAACTATTCCTTTTTATTTAACAACGCCTTGTTGCTTTGTATGCATTAGCATTTGGGTGTAAAGATTGTCTTTTCAACAGGGAGCCACAGTATTTAAATTGACCAACCTAATGTTACAACTACTTGGAGGTGGCCAAATGTAGACTAAAAGCTTTAATTAAAGTGATGCAATTTTGTATAACTTAGCATCAGTAGTTCAATAAACTTGGATTGCTATGCAAGGGCTTGCATTATAATTACTTGCCACTTGAATGTTTTATGTAATGTTTAGCAATGCTAGTAAATAAATACGGGTTTAACTTCTTTATAAATGTAATCGGTGCATTTTACACAGTGTGGTTTCATAATTCAACATTTTGGGCAAGCCAAACTTATTCATTAATTACAGGAATGATGAGTGAAAGATGTTAGATTTTTTGTAGTATTTTTGAAAATCAACATAACCACCTTTTGAACTTTTCCTTGGGAAAGAATTTTGTAAATCAAGCAATATTACTTATGAGCAAATGCCTTCTGGGTAATGATCAGTAGCTCTTTGGGGTGAAGGAGGAAGGACTGAAAATACTTTGACAGATGTTAAAATGATGGATATTTTTTTAATGTAGGATGAAGTTATACTTAGAATACTATGGTTATAAAAATATTTGACTGAAGTGGACTTGGTACTACTTTCTTTCTAAGTAATAGATCTGTTTTTGTCTTATATCTTATGTCAATTGTTTTATGAAATTTATAAACAAACTCTTAAACTTTCTCTAAGTATCTGCCAGCTGCTGAAGCATATCAGGAATTAATTAGTGATACTATCTAATTTAGAATCTGCTAATTCCCTAAAAACATGCTATTTGCATTGGAAAAAAAATAATAAATAGAGGAAGAAAACAATAAAAGAAATAATAGATGAAAATTCTCAATA
>NW_006922577.1:195294-197916 GCF_000298275.1 Orycteropus afer afer
ATGATAAAGAAAAAAATTCCAAACAGGAAAAATAGATCGCCTTTAAAAATAGAATAAAATTGTCATCAGAATTCTCATTAGTACCTCTAAATGCTATAAGACAATGGAATTGACAGCTATCAAGCTTCAACTATCAAGAGTGAAAGCAGAATAAAGACATATTCAGCATGCAAGGACTCAACGTTTATCTTCCCAAATCCTTTTCAGCAACTTAGAGGATGTGTTCCAGCATGTGAGAACGTAAGCCTAGAACAAGGAAGACATACTAAAGAAACAGTAAACATATTCAAATCACATAAGGTCTCAGTCACTATTAGGTTTCAAAATAGTTATGTACAAGCACTTGTATGAACTTAGAAATAGTAAGGCTCTCTGACATTAACTGTAAGTTATTAGAAACTTGGAAGCCATTAGAAAGTTATTTAGAAAATTTCTGAATTTAGACATAGAAGCATGTGAAGTATGTGAAGAATGTAAACAACCTTGAAGTTCACTTTGACCAGCATGCTGTGATAAAAGAAAACATAACACAGTTAATCTTTGTAAACTATTCTTGAGACATAAGGATAGTTTGGGCTGAACATCACACTCTACACAACCTCCCCAATCTCTAACCTTAAAGAAGAGATGTGACCTTTGGTTAATCTCTAATCCTGGAGAGAAGGCATAACATACCAGTCTTTGTTGTCACACTGGGCCTTAACATGTCAGGTCAAGGTGAGGAATTCACATATAAACCCTCAATTTTTGCTCACCCACTGAGAAAAAGTAGTGATGCAACCTCCATCTAGTGCATGACTTTCTTGGAACGCAGAGTCTGAACTGATATTCTGTCTGCAGCTGCTGGCCTATGACCCTAGCTACAAGGGACCTCCACAAAGTTTGAGCTGTGATTAAAACTTCCTCTCAAGATCACTAGTAAAAGGTAAAAAAAAAGCCTGAAGTCTAAAGATTTGGACTCTACTCATGAAACTAACATTGCAATTGTAATTGTTAATTTTGATTTTCTGGTTCTAAATGAATGTCATGAGGGCTTATTAGCATGTCTTGCAATGACTACCTTGCAATAAACTAAACAATTTTACATATGACAAATCTGAGTATCTATTATTTTTTTATTTTAAATATTAAATATATTGTATTAATATACAATGAAATATATAAAATAAAACAAATTAAAATTTAATTAATAAAAGAAGATGAAAGGAATGACTAAATTAAAATGCTAAATAATTTAGAAAGCAAAGAATTACACATAGAAATGATAAACACATTTGTGGTTTTTTTTTCCATTTATTTGTGTGTGTGTGTGTGTGTGTTTGGTGACAGTTTAGATAGCAAATTGTTGTAGTTGTTAGCTTCTATTGAGTTGGCTCCTACTCATAGCAACCCTATGGGCAACAGAATGAAACACTGCCTGATGCTGTGCCATCCTCACAATCCTTGAGCCCATCGCTGCAGCCACTGTGTCAATCCATCTTATCGAGAGCCTTCTCTTTTTTTGCTGACCCTCCACTTTCTCAAGCATTATATCTTTCTCCAGGGAATTGTCCCTTCTGACAACCAAAGTAGGAGAGAAAATGTCTGGCCATTCTCGCTTCTAAGTCACCTCTACTATGTACCTGGAAATTCTTACAGAACATACCAATACACTTGTAGAAGGATTGTCTGCCAACCCTGTACATGGTCTTGGGCATACTCCCCCCTGCACAGATATACCTAATAGTTCAGCCTGTCCACCCATCTATCCACCTGTATAAGGATTGTCTGCCAACCCTGTACATGGTCTTGGGCATACTCCCCCCTGCACAGATATACCTAATAGTTCAGCCTGTCCACTCATCTATCCACCTGTATATTCATGTTTGCCTTCACTGACAATGCAGTACTGTGTGTATAAAAGGGTTCATTTTTGTTGTCTGTACCTCCCATGCATCTCTCTCTGTCTTCCTCTTCCTCAATGACACCATGTTGATCACTCACATTTGGTACATTGCCCTTTGCTTTACCCAAATCAATACTTGTCTCTAGCTATCTAACAGTGTTCACTCCCCTTCCCTCCCACACCTGATAACAAACAAAGAAAATTTCCTTCCATATATAAACCTTTCCTTGACATTTTACAATAACAGACTAATAAGTATTTGTCCTTCTGTGATTGACTTATTTCACTCAGCATAATGTCCTCCAAGTTCATCCATGTTATGCAGTGTTTTGCCAATTCTACGTTATTCTTTAGGGTTGCATAGTATTCCATTGTGTGTATGTACCATAATTTGGTTATCCATTGTTCTGTTGATGGGCACTTAGGTTTTTTCCATCTTTTTGCTATTGTATATAGTGCTGCGATGAACATGGGTGTGCATATATTTGTTCTTGCCCTGGCTCTTACTTCTTTAGGATATATACTTAGTAATGGAATGGTGGGTCAAATAGTATTTCTAATTCCATCTTTTTAAGGACTCACAATACTGCTTTCCACAGTGTTTGTACCATTTTACAGTCCCACCAGCAGTGTATGAGAGTCCCAGTCTCTCCACATCCTCGCCACCATTTGTTATTTTCTGTCTTGTTGAACTTTGCTACTAGTGCTGGGGTAAGATGGTATCTCCTTGTTGTTTT
>NW_006922577.1:198170-201063 GCF_000298275.1 Orycteropus afer afer
CACTCTTTTCTATGTTCTGAAATAGTTTCTTCTCTGAATATTTTGTAGAATTCTCCAGTGAACCTTCTGGGCCAGGACTTTTTTTGTTGTTGGTATATGTCATTGCTGAATATTTTTTTCCCAATCTGTAGGTTCTCTTTTGACTCTTTTGGAGAAGTCTTTGGAAGCACATAAAAATTTAATCTTTAGAAGGTCCCATTTATCTAGTTTCTCTTCTGCTGTTTGTGCATTTTGAGTTATGCTTGAATGTCTATTTTTGCTATATATGAGGGCCCCCCAATTTTCCCTAGTTTTTCCTTGAGACATTTTATAGTTTTAGGTTTCACATGTAAGTCTTTGATCCATCTGGGGTTAGTTTTTGTGTAGGGTGTGAGGTATGGATCTTGTTTCATTTTTCTGCAAATGGATATCTAGTTTTGCCAGCACCATTTATTAAACAGACATTCTCTTCCCCATTTAATGGATTTTGGCTCTTTGTCAAAGATCAGCTGACCATGGGTCGATGGATCTATTTCTGGATTCTCAATTCTATTCCATTGGTCTATGTGTCTTTCATTGTACCAATTCCAGGCAGTTTTGACTACTGTGGCTATATTGTAGTAGGTCTATATTGAGATCTGGCAGTGTGAGACCTCCTACTTTCTTCTTCTTCAATAGTGCTTTGCTTATCCAAGGTCTCTTTCTTTTCCATATAAAGTTAGTGATTTTTTTCCATATCCTTAAAGAATGTTAATGGAATCTGGATTGAGATTGCATTGAATGTATAGATTGCTTTGGGTAGTACTGACATTTTCATGATGTTCAATCTTCCTATCCATGAGCATGGTATGTTCTTCCATTTATGTAGATCTCTTATGGATTCTTGAAGTAGTCTTTTATAGTTTTCTTTGTATAGGTCTTTTGTATCTCTGGTAAGATTTATTCCCAAGTTGTTTTTTTTTTTCTTTTTGGTAGCTATTGTAAATGGTATTGATTTCTTTATTTCTTTCTCATCAATCTCTTTGCTGGTGTAGAGGAATCCAACTGACATTTGGACATTGACCTTGTATCCTGCAATGATGCTAAATATCTCAATTAGGATGCTAGTTCCCTCTAGCATCTTAGTGCCTGAAAAACTAGGCGCAGTGTTTGAAATTGGGATTCTGGTGCTCTGAACAGCTCATTAAGTCAGAGTATGCCAAACTCAGGGGAGTGGGATTAGAAAGGAGAGAGAGGCAGTGTAATTACCTGGAGGGGAAAAAAAGAAAAAAAAATGTGAACCTGCCCAGCAGAGTGCTGACTGGCAGGTGAGAAAGGGCATCAGAGGGCTCCCTGGGGCAGTAGAGAGAATGCACCGCACCAGAGAACCTGTGGCCACTCCATGGATTTACCTTCAGCACCTGCTTTTATCAATAAACTTGGAACCTCTGGGAGGGAGCAGAGACTCCTCTGGCTGTGGGTGCCACTGAAGCAGGAGCAGAGAGGACAATAAAGCCAAAAGTGGGCAGGCCCTGGGATGAACTCCCATTGTGGATCAGGGCAGTTATCCTAGGTCAGCTTTTTGGCATGGAGGGGCCTGGAGAGCGGGGATTTTTGTGACTGTCTGAACCTGGCAGAAAGTGGCAGCCCCCTAACAATTGGAGTCTTTGCTGAACTTAAGCAGCAGGCCTGTGAGTAACAGTATAATGTTATCATTAGCAGCCTGCTGAAAGCACCAGAAACAGGTCCTGGCACCTTGGAGCTATTTTTTTCTTTTTTTTCCACTTTTCTTCCTCCTTTCTCTGCCACTCCCTTGCTTCATCCAATAGAAAAACCACATTAAACCACCGTAACACCTGCCGGCTCCAATCCTAAACTCCCTTTATGACTAACAGAGACCTGCACCCACATTCCACACAGTGATTATATCATCACAAAGAAAACTTCAGAGCAACCCAGCACACCTGAATTAATAACAACAAATAAATAAATAAATAAAACACACCAGCTCCACCTTTTCAAAATATTAAATAATAAAACCAAGACAAAATAAATCAGTACACAACTAACAGTTGAAGACAACTTCAAAGTGTCTGGCAAACAACAGGCAACCTCAAGTCAAAAAAAAAAAAAAAAAAAAAACAGGATAAGACAATAGAAGTAAAATCCCAAACAAAAGTCTCATTAAACGTGGAGGAAGAGGAGGCAATAGAATCATACAAGAAGGAATTTAGAAGGTATAGAACTCTACAAGAGCTTAAGGAAACCCCAAACAGAAGCAAGGAGAACACAGTGAGTACCCTAGAAGAACTCAGGAAAACCATTCAAGAACAAAATAACAAGATTAATGCGCAATCAGAATTCATACAAAAACAGCAGTTAGAAATCCAGAAGGTGAATACCAAAATTACAGAATTGCACTATACAGTGGAAACACAAAATAATAGGCTAGAAGTGCCTGAAGAATGCATTTCCCAACTAGACGACAAATCCCTGGCTGCCAGTCTGTGTGAAGAAAAATCAGAACAAAGATTTAAGATAAATTAAGAGAACCTAAGAGTTATATGGGATGACATGAAAAGAAAAAACATTTGCCTCATTGGAATTCCAGAACAAGAAGAGGTGAACAAAACCACAGAGAAAATTGTGGAAGACCTCCTAACAGAAAAGTTCCCCCATATCATGAAGGAAGAAAAGATATTTGTCCAAGAAGCTCAATGAACCCCATACAGGATAGATCCCAAGAGAAAAACACCAAGGCATATCATAATCAAACTCTCCAAAACCAAAGACAAAGAAAGAATCTTGCAATCTGCCCGGGACAAAAGAAATATTACTTATAATAATCCAACAGTTAGGCTGAGCTCTGATTACTCAGCAGAAACCACACAGGCAAGAAGGTAATGTTGTTGTTGTTGTTATTTGCCATCGAGTC
>NW_006922577.1:216559-217030 GCF_000298275.1 Orycteropus afer afer
TTGGAAAAAGATATATCAAGCAAATGGCAACTGTAAGAGAGCAGGAGTGGCAATATGGTGATTTCTTCAAAAGTTGGAATTAGAAATACCATTTGACCCAGCCATTCCTTTACTAGGTATACACCCTAAAGAAGTGAGAGTCATGACAAGAACATATATATACACACCCATGTTCATTGCAGCACTATTTACAATAGTCAAAAGATGGAAACAATCTAGGTGTCCATCAACTGGATAACCAAACTATGGAATACTATGCAATACTAAAGAATAATGTAGAATCTGCAAAACGCCACATAACATGGATGAACTTGGAGGACATTATGCTAAGTAAAATAAGACAATCACAAAAGGACAAACATTGTATTAGTCTGTTATTGTAAAAGTTAAGAAAAGGTTTATCTATAGAAGGAAATTTTTTTTGGTTACCAGGGGTTGGAGGGGAGGGGAGGGAACACAGTTAGATAGATA